>NW_026612559.1:62500-65000 GCF_029931775.1 Euleptes europaea | reverse complement strand
ACCCTAACCACTGACCCTGTCCCTGACCCTGACCCTGACCCTAACCCCAAACCCTAATCCTGACTAACCCTGTCTATGACCCTAACCCGAACCCGAACCCGAACCCGAACCCGAACCCCAGACCCTAACCCTAGCCCCACCTTAACACTAACCCTAACCCTAACCCTAACCCTGACCCTGACGCTGGCCCTGACCCTAACCCTAACCCTAACCCTAACCCTAACCCTAACCCTAACCCTAACCCTAACCCTAACCCTAACCCTGACCCTGACCCTGAACCTGAACCTGACCCTACCCATGCCCCTAACCCTAACCCTATCTTAACTCTAACCTTAACCCTAACCCTAACCCTAACCCTAACCCTAACCCTAACCCTAACCGTAACCCTAACCGTAACCCTACCCCTAACTCTAACCCTAACCCTAACCCCTGACCCTGACCGTGACCCTGACCCTAACTGTTACCCAACCCTAACCCTAACCCTAACCGCAGACCCTGACCCTGATCCTGACCCTAACCCTAACACAAACCTAACCCTAACCCTAACCCTAACCCTAACCCTAACCCTAACCCTAACCCTAACCCTAACCCTAACCCTAACCCAACCCTAACCCTAACCCTAAACCTAACCCTAACCCTGACCCTGACCCTGACCTTGACCCTGACCCTGACTTTGACCCTGACCCTGATCCTACCCATACCCCTAACCCTAACCCTAACCCTAACCCTAACCCTAACCCTAACCCTAACCCTAACCCTAACCCTAACCCTAACCCTATCCCAAACCCTATCCCTAACCCGAACCCGAACCCGAACCCTAACCCTAACCCTAACCTTAACCCTGACTATGACCCTAACCCTAACCCCAACCCCGAAACCTGACCCTAACCCTAACCCTAACCCTAACCCAACCCTAACCCTAACCCTATCCCCAAACCCTGACCCTGATGCTAACCTAACCCAACCCTAACCCTAACCCCAGACCCTGACCCTGATCCTAGTCCTAACCTTGACCCTGACCCTGACCCTGACCCTGACTCTGACCCTAACCTAACCCTAACCCTAACCCTAACCCTAACCCTAACCCTAACCCTAACCCTAACCCTAACCCTAACCTTAACCCTAACCCTAACCCTAACCCCAAACCCTTATCCTGACTAACCCTGTCCATGACCCTAACCCTAACCCTAACCCTAACCCTAACCCTAACCCTAACCCTAACCCTAACCCTAACCCTAACCCTAACCCTAACCCTAACCCTAACCCTAACCCTAACCCCTTACCCTGACCCTGAACCTAACCGTTAGCCAACCCTAACCCTAACCCTAACCCTAACCTCAGACCCAGACCCTGACCCTGATCCTGACCATAACCCTAACACAACTCAAACCCTAACCCTTACCCTAACCCTTACCTTAACGCTAACCCTAACCCTAACCCTAACCCTAACCCTAACCCGAAATCGAAAACCCTTATCCTGACCCTAACCCTAACCCTAACCCTAACCCTAACCCTAACCCTAACCCTAACCCTAACCCTAACCCTAACCCTAACCCTAACCCTAACCCTAACCCTAACCCTAACCCTAACCCGAACCCGAACCCTAACCCTAACCCTAAACCCTTATCCTGACCCTAACCCTAACCCTAACCCAACCCTAACCCTATCCCAAACCCTATCCCTAACCCGAACCCGAACCCGAACCCGAACCCGAACCCGAACCCTAACCCTAACCCTAACCTTAACCCTGACTATGACCCTAACCCTAACCCCAACCCCGAAACCTGACCCTAACCCTAACCCTAACCCTAACCCAACCCTAACCCTAACCCTATCCCTATCCCCAAACCCTGACCCTGATGCTAACCTAACCCAACCCTAACCCTAACCGCAGACCCTGACCCTGATCCTAATCCTAACCTTGACCCTGACCCTGACCCTGACTCTGACCCTAACCTAACCCTAACCCTAACCCTAACCCTAACCCTAACCCTAACCCTAACCCTAACCCTAACCCTAACCCTAACCCTAACCCCTGACCCTGTCCCTGTCCCTGTCCCTGACTCTGACCCTGACACTGACCGTGACCCTAACCTCAAACCCTTATCCTGACTCTAACCCTTACCCTAACCCTATTCCTAATCCAACCCTAACCCTAACCCTAACCCTAACCCTAACCCTAACTCTAACCCTAACCCTGACCCTGACCCTGACCCTGACCCTAACCCAACCTTTACCCTAACCCTAACCCTAACCCTAACCCTAACCCTAACCCTGGCCCTGACCCTGACCCTGACCCTGACCCTGACCCTGACCCTAACCCAACCTTTACCCTAACCCTAACCCTAACCCTAACCCTAACCCTAACCCTAACCCCAACCCTAACCCTAATCCTAACCCTAACCCTAACCCTAACCTTAACCCTAACCCTAACCCCAAAACCTTATCCTGACTAACCCTGTCCATGACCCTTACCCTAACCCTAACCCTAACCACTGAC
>NW_026612559.1:50000-55000 GCF_029931775.1 Euleptes europaea | reverse complement strand
ATTAAGTTGCAAGTCCCTTGCCTCTCGGACTGCAGCTGTACCGCTTTGGACAGAATGTCAGCCGACGAGGACACCACCCCTAACCCCGATGCCCCCAAGGAACCGGACGAGCCGGAGAAGCCGGACCCGAAGGAGGAGGGAGCCAAGCCAAAGGAACCGAAGGGTCGCGCCCCCGACCAAGATCGGGACGGACGTCCCCGGGGGCTTACTTATTGGCTGGACTCTCCCAAGGGCTGGTCGCTCTCGCGGACTGCGGCGAAGGATCGCCGGTTGGCCTTCCCCAGCACGGGACTCGAAGGGGACCCGGCCCGCAAAGAGGCCCTCATGGAGGAAGAACGAAAGCAGTGGCAGGAAGACCGCCGGGCTATGCAGGAGCAGATGGAGATCATGCAACGCGTAATGGGTGAGATGGCCACGACCCTAGATGCGCTGAAGTTGCAACCTCCAGCCGGTGCTCCCCCAGACGGGGCGCCGGTAGTTCCGCCCGCAACCCCTGCCCCCCCGGCCCGTCGGGACCTGAAAGTCACGTATGACGGGTCGGGAGACCAGTTGACCTTTTTTATGGTCCAAGTAGACATTTTTATGCGGGAACAAGGCCGAACCTTCGTTTCTGAGGAGTCCCGGGTGCAGTACGTGGCTTCCTTACTGCAAGGGGAGGCGGCTGCCTGGATGGTGTTGCAGTATGAACTCCGCTCGCCGGTGCTGCGAACCCTGGACGAGTTCATGGTAGCACTCCGAAACCGTTTTGAGGACCCGACTCTGGGTGAGCGGGCTAAAGCCTCCCTGATGCAACTGCGCCAAGGGACTAAGTCGGTGGCGCAGTATGCAAGTGAGTTCCAGTCACTGGCTAGCCGAATTCTGGACTGGAGTGAAGCTACCTTGGTACAATGTTTCAGGGAGGGTCTCAACCCAGACCTCCAACATTGGGCCTTCATGCAAGGGAACCCCCCGGATGTGGAAGGTTGGGTTCGCCATGCTGCTGACATCGAGAATCGCAAACAACTCCTGAACTTGTCCAAGCAACGGCTTGGGCGAGACCCCAGGCCCCGAGGTGACCGTGGCCGGGAACTCCGGCAAGGGGGTGGCGGGGGTCTCTCGGCCGCGGAACGCCGCAAGCGGTTCGAGGCCGGCGTCTGCCTGATCTGCGGGGGAAAGGGTCACTTTGCATCGCAATGCCCCTCTCGCTCAGGCCGTCCGACCCCCCCCCCGCCAAACCCAGGCCGAGCCGACGGCCGACGAAGCCGGCCGCCGACAGCCAGCCTCGCCGCAGAAGTGGACCACTGAGCCGGCGCTCCGGCGCACCCTCCGCTCTCCACGCGCGCCCCCAGGATGGGGCATCCGACTCTACGGTCCCATCGGGGTCCCGGATTACAAATACCGTCTTTGATTCGGACGGCTCCCCGGAAGCCACCACCCCGTCCCCCTCTTCCAGCGAGGAGGAAGAGTGGGAACAGCCGGCAAAAAACGCCGTCGGTCTGCTGTAGAGGGGGCTCCGCAGCAGACCGTCCCTATCGTTGTGCAAGGAGCTCCACCGATGGTAAGCGCCCAAGAGGACAATGTATTTGTGCGTGTTCATCTGTCCCTACCCAAAGGGGGTCCCCCGTTAGAGGTCCCCGCGTTGGTCGACTCGGGGTGTGCCCGCACCATGATAAATGAGGAAACTGCCAAGAAGTTGGGTGTCCGGCGCAAGCGGCTTCCGGGACCCCTCCGTTTTTCCCAAATGGACGGGAGTGACTTTAAACGGGGCCCTGTGACCCACAGAACTGCAGCCGTGATTATGTCCGTGGGGGAACATTGGGAACGGTTGTATTTCACCATCGCCCCTATTGTAACCCCTGTGGTGTTAGGGATGAACTGGTTAAGGGGACACAATCCCTCCATTGATTGGGTTAAACGGGTGCTTTCCTTCCCCGAAAACCCCTGTGGGTTGCATGACAAGGAACGGGTACTCAGAACTCCAGCCGCCGCACTGGTAGGGTCCCCCGCCCCAGTCTCTCCTCAATTACCCTCTGAGTACTCGCAGTTTACTGATGTTTTCGATGTTAGAGAGTGCGACGAACTGCCTCCCCACAGAGAAACGGACTGTGCCATCGAGATTGTAGGGGAAGGCAAACTGTCTAAGGGAAAGGTTTACCCCATGAGCCCTAGTGAAAAGACTGTATTGCGAGACTATCTGGATGTCAATCTGGCGAGGGGTTTCATACGCCCCTCCAAGGCTCCTTATTCAGCCCCAGCTTTCTTTGTAAAGAAAAAGACGGGAGATTTAAGACTGTGTATTGACTTTCGCAGACTGAACGCAGTCACCCAGTCTAATGCTTACCCCCTCCCTCTTATTCCTGACCTTCTAGCACAATTAAAGGAGGGCCGAATCTTCACCAAACTGGACTTGGTAGAAGCCTACCACCGCATTCGCATCAAAGAAGGAGACGAACCCAAAACGGCCTTTTCCAGTTGTTTTGGGATGTTTGAGTACCTGGTCATGCCGTTCGGACTTTCGGGGGCTCCGAGTGTCTTTATGCAATTAATTAATGAAGTTTTGCATGATTTACTGTTTCGGGGGGTGGTGGTATTTCTCGATGACATTCTTATTTACTCTGAGACCATGGAAGAACATGTGCGCCTAGTGCGAGAAGTGCTCCAGCGGCTGCGGGAGCACAAACTGTATGCTAAGGTGTCCAAGTGTGAATTCCACCAACCTTCTATTACATTTCTGGGGTATGTGATTTCCCACCAAGGGTTGGAAATGGACCCCGCCAAGGTCCAGGCGGTGCGGGACTGGGAAACCCCCACTACCCGCCGCCAACTTCAACAGTTTTTGGGGTTTGCCAACTTTTACCGGAATTTCATTCCCAACTTTGCCCAAGTTGCGCTTCCCCTCACTGCCCTGTTGCGTACCAAGGACAGGGGGGCTAGCGCCGCACTCCCCTCAGCCCGTCTGCAATGGTCTCCCCAGTGCCAGCAAGCTTTTGAACGTTTAAAGCTACTTTTTTCATCCGAACCCGTTTTGGCTCACCCGGATTGCACCAAGCCCTTCGTGGTGCAGGTGGATGCCTCGGATGTAGCCATGGGCGGGGCCCTATTGCAGAGGGATGAGGGGGGACGGTTGAGGCCATGCGCCTACTTCTCCAAGAAGTTTTCCCAGTCCGAAATCAACTGGGCCATTTGGGAGAAGGAGGCAGCAGCGGTCAAACATGCCCTTACCATATGGAGACACTTCTTGGAGGGGGCCGAGCTGCCGTTCGAAGTGTGCACAGATCACAAGAATCTTGAGGCTCTCAAGGGAGCTAGAAAACTCAATGCCAAACAAATTCGGTGGGCCCAATTTTTTGCAAAATTCCGGTTCACCCTCAAACATGTCCCTGGCAAAGAAAATGCCCTAGCTGATGCTTTGTCACGACTTCCCCAGTATCGCAACGATTTCGATCGCCCCGTCGACTCCCTGTTCACTCCCGAACAGCGAGGGGAAGTCCCTGGCTTGGCCGTCACCACCCGATCCCAAGCCCGCCAACCGGAGACCCCCCCTACGCTCAAAGGTATCCCGGAAGCATTCCAACAGCGACTCCGGGACGCCTCCTTACAGGAGGAGGAGCACCATCTCCTCCCCACTGGCTTGGAACGAACCAACACTTGGTGGGTGCAAGGGGGGAAACTATATGTCCCATCTTCCCTTCGCAAAGAAGTATTGGGACTTGTACATGGGGCCAGGCTAGCGGGTCATTTTGGTTTCATAAAAACGCTTCACCTGGTTCGAAGGCAATTCTGGTGGCCCGGTATGAGATCTGATGTAGAGTTGTATGTGCGCAGCTGCCCCACCTGCGCCACAGCCAAGAAACGGATGGGAAAACCCCCGGGGCTTCTCAAACCGCTTGAGAACCCCTCCCGTCCCTGGGAAGTCATCGCCATGGATTTTATCACCGACCTACCTCCAAGTCGGGGGGAAAACGGTTCTCTGGGTTATCACAGACCTCTTTTCCAAACAGGTTCATTTCGTTCCATGTGCAGGTCTTCCTTCAGCCCAGGGCTTAGCTAAACTGTTCATCACGCACGTCCTCAGGCTACACTCGATCCCGAGGAAGGTCCTCTCCGACCGGGGGGTCCAGTTTGTTGCCAAATTCTGGCGGGCTTTCCTAAAGTTAATGGGAGTGGAGGAACAGGGCCTTTCTTCCGCCTATCACCCCCAAACGGATGGTCAAACGGAACGAGTAAATGCGGTAGTAGAATGTTATTTGCGTTGCTATGTAAATTTCCACCAGGACGACTGGGTCGACCTGCTGCCATTTGCCGAATATGCGTACAACAATGCGCCTCATTCCTCTACCGGCTTTAGTCCCTTCCAAGTTATATACGGGACGGATTTTGGCCCTTTCGGTTCTGCCCCCGTCTCGCCAGAGCTCCAGTCTACCCCTGATCTTCAGGAGTGGATTCAGGTGGTTAAATCCACCTGGCCATGGTTGCTCAAAAATCTGGAAAGGGCAAAAAGCAAGTACAAGGAACAAGCAGACAAACACCGGTCTCCGGGGTGGGAACTCAAGGTGGGGGAGCAAGTCTATCTGTCCACCAAAAACCTCCGCTCTCTTCGCCCCTGCAAAAAACTGAGCGACCGTTATGTAGGACCTTTCCCCATTACCAGAGTAATCAACGAGGTTACCGTGGAACTGAGTCTCCCTAAGACTCTCAAGGGAGTTCATCCAGTCTTCCATATAAGCCTCCTCAAACCTTATGTAGCAGCTCCCCGGTTCCACCCCCCTCCCGCTCATGAGATTCCTACCGTAGTAGGAGGGGATACCCATTTGGAAATATCCAAGGTTTTAGATTCCAAATGGAAGAAAGGGAAACTGTTTTACTTTGTTCGCTGGAAAAACCTTGGCTCCGCTCATGACGGATGGGTGGCCGCACCCCACATGGCAGCTCCTCGCTTGGTCCGAGAATTCCACCTCGCTTATCCCGATAAGCCTCGTCCTCTCGGAGGGGGGCCTTAAGGGGGGCAGAATGTGAGGGTC
>NW_026612558.1:0-17426 GCF_029931775.1 Euleptes europaea | reverse complement strand
TAACACTAATATCACTAGGGGGCCTTCCCCCCCTAACAGGGTTCATGCCAAAACTGCTAATTATCAAAGAACTAACACTACACCAGCTAACCCCACTAGCCACAACATTAGCCCTAATAAGCCTACCAAGCCTATTCTTTTATACCCGCCTAGCCTATTTCACTACACTAACAAACCCGCCCACCACAACCACAACAAAAAACACATGACGATTCAAAAACAACCACACACACCTAATAACCACGGCAACTACTACAACAGCCCTCCTTCTACCAATCACACCACTACTATACAACATATAAACCCCGCCCCACCCCCAGGGACTTAGGTTAACTATTTAAACCAGGGGCCTTCAAAGCCCCAAACAAGAAACACATCTTATTCCCTGAAGGCCTGTAAAACACTAATATACATCTCCTGAATGCAACTCAGACACTTTAATTAAGCTAAGACCTCCCTAGACCGACGGGCTTTGATCCCATAAAACTTTAGTTAACAACTAAACACCCTATCCAGCGGGCTTCAATCTACCTTCTCCCGTTATAGAAAAACGGGAGAAGCCCCGGCACCTTTTTGGGTGCGTCTCCAAACTTGCATTTTGTTGCGTTCTACGCTACGGAGCTTGGTACGAAAAGGACTCAAACCTCTGTCTGTGAGACTACAGCTCACCGCCTTGCCCTCGGCCATCCTACCTGTGACCATCAATCGTTGATTTTTTTCGACAAACCACAAAGACATCGGCACCCTGTATCTACTTTTTGGCGCCTGGGCCGGAATAGCCGGCACTGGCCTAAGCTTGCTAATTCGAGCTGAGCTTAGCCAGCCTGGAACCCTTCTTGGGGACGACCAAATCTATAATGTGGTTGTAACCGCCCATGCTTTTGTAATAATCTTCTTCATGGTAATACCCGTAATGATCGGGGGCTTCGGAAACTGGCTGGTTCCACTAATAATTGGGGCCCCAGACATGGCTTTTCCACGAATAAACAACATAAGCTTTTGACTCCTGCCCCCCTCACTACTCCTTTTACTGGCCTCTTCCGGAGTTGAAGCCGGGGCAGGAACTGGCTGAACCGTCTACCCACCACTAGCTGCCAACCTGGCCCATGCAGGAGCATCCGTAGACCTGACAATTTTTTCCCTGCACCTAGCAGGGGTTTCTTCCATCCTGGGGGCTATTAACTTTATTACCACCTGCATTAATATAAAAGCCCCAGCAATAACTCAATACAACACCCCCCTCTTCGTATGATCTGTACTTATCACCGCAGTACTTCTTCTACTGTCTCTGCCAGTACTAGCTGCCGGCATCACAATACTATTAACAGACCGAAACCTAAACACCACCTTCTTTGACCCGGCAGGCGGAGGAGACCCCGTGCTATACCAACACCTGTTCTGATTTTTTGGGCACCCAGAAGTTTACATCTTAATTTTACCCGGATTTGGTATGATCTCCCACATCGTAGCATACTACGCTGGTAAAAAAGAGCCCTTTGGCTACATGGGCATGGTGTGGGCCATGGTCTCTATCGGATTCCTTGGTTTTATCGTCTGAGCCCACCATATATTCACAGTTGGCATGGATGTAGACACCCGCGCATACTTTACCTCTGCCACAATAATTATTGCAATCCCAACTGGGGTAAAAGTATTCAGCTGGTTAGCAACCCTTCATGGCGGACTAATCAAATGAGACGCAGCCTTGCTGTGGGCTCTTGGCTTTATCTTCCTGTTTACCGTGGGCGGACTAACCGGGATCGTCTTAGCAAACTCATCCCTGGATATTGTATTACATGACACATACTACGTAGTCGCACACTTCCACTACGTCTTATCTATAGGAGCAGTATTTGCAATTATAGGCGGATTCGTACACTGATTTCCACTATTTACTGGCTTCTCATTACATAGCACTTTAACAAAAGCCCAATTCGGGGTTATATTTATTGGCGTAAACATAACATTCTTCCCCCAACACTTTTTAGGTCTTGCTGGAATGCCACGACGGTACTCAGACTACCCAGACGCCTACACACTATGGAACACTGTCTCATCAATTGGATCACTAACATCACTTGTTGCCGTCATCATAATAATATATATTATCTGAGAGGCATTTTCTGCCAAACGGACCCCAAATAACACAGAACTAACACACGTCAACCTAGAGTGACTCCACGGCTGCCCGCCCCCATACCACACGTATGAAGAACCAGCCTTTGTCCAATCTTAACCTGCCAAGAGACGAGGGACTCGAACCCCCACCTTTTAGTTTCAAGCTAAACGTACGCCCACTGCGTACCCCTCTCTTATCAAACACGAGCCTCTAGTAAATTATTACATAGCACTGTCAGGGCTAAATTACAGTCTAACCCCTGTGAGACTCAATGGCACAACCTGCCCAACTAGGATTCCAAGACGCAGCATCCCCCATCATAGAAGAGCTCCTCCACTTCCACGACCACGCACTTATAATCGTATTCCTTATCAGCGCCTTCGTCCTATATATTATCTCTCTTATAATAACAACCACACTAACGCACACTAACACAATAGATGCCCAAGCAGTTGAAATAATCTGAACAGTCCTGCCGTCTATCATTCTAATCATAATTGCACTGCCGTCCTTACGAATCCTGTACCTAATAGATGAGATTAACAACCCACACCTAACAATTAAGGCCCTTGGACACCAATGATATTGAAGCTACGAATACACAGACTATGAAAACCTAACATTTGACTCCTATATGACCCCAACAACAGACCTGTGATCAGGGGCCATTCGACTACTAGAGACAGACCACCGAATAGTTGTACCCGTAGAGTCCCCGATCCGCATGTTAATTTCAGCCGAAGACGTCCTTCACTCTTGAGCCGTCCCCTCACTAGGCATTAAAACCGATGCAATCCCTGGGCGACTAAACCAGACAACATTTACTACAGCTTCCCCAGGCCTATTTTACGGCCAGTGCTCAGAAATCTGCGGGTCAAACCACAGCTTTATGCCCATTGTAGTAGAAGCCACCACCCTAGACAACTTCGAATTATGGTCTAACATGATACTTCAATCTTTAAGAAGCTTTACATAATAGCATTGGCCTTTTAAGCCAAAGATTGGAACAATAACCACTTAAAGACGTGCCCCAACTAAACCCCGCTCCGTGACTTATAATTATGTTAACCGTATGGTTTATCACCCTCCTTATAATAAAACCAAAGCTGTTAAAACACCAGATAGCCAACCAACCAACTACAAAACCCCTAAGCACCCAGCCCCCATGCTGATCCTGATTATGATGTTAAACCTATTCGACCAATTCGCAACCCCACAGATAATAGGAGTCCCATTAATCCTGCTTGCCCTACTGGCCCCAACAACACTATTTCACTCACAAACACATCTAATACCAAGCCGCACATGGGCACTAAAACTATGACTAATAAAAACCGCCACAAAACAACTAATATCCCCAATCAGTAAGACAGGACACCCCTGAGCACTGCTTCTATTAACAATTTTGTTATACCTATTAACAATCAACCTGCTAGGGCTATTACCATACACATTTACCCCCACCACACAACTATCCATAAACATAAGCCTGGCCCTACCAATATGACTATTTACAGTACTTGTTGGGCTTTGAAACCAGCCCACCGCCTCCATCGGACACCTACTACCCATGGGCACACCCACCCCGCTAGTTCCAATTTTAGTAATTATCGAAACAGCTAGCCTATTAATTCGACCCCTAGCCCTGGGGGTGCGTCTTACTGCAAACCTAACTGCAGGACACCTGTTAATCCAACTTATCTCAACAGCCACACTTGTATTAATGCCATTAATACCATCAGTATCAGTGCTAACCTCAGTCACCCTCCTATTGTTAACCGCCCTAGAAGTCGCTGTTGCAATGATCCAAGCATATGTATTCGTACTATTATTAAGTCTCTACCTACAAGAAAACGTTTAATGACCCACCAAGCCCACAGCTTCCACATAGTAGACCAAAGCCCATGGCCCCTAACAGGGGCCATTGCAGCCTTATTAATAACCTCTGGGCTCGCAATATGGTTCCACTTTGGCTCAAATACATTAATAACCATCGGCCTTACCACTATACTATTAACAATACTGCAATGATGACGAGATGTTGTTCGGGAAGGAACCTACCAAGGCCACCACACCCACCAAGTTCAACAGGGACTTCGTTATGGCATAATTTTATTCATTGCCTCAGAGGTTTTCTTTTTCATCGGGTTCTTTTGAGCATTCTATCACTCAAGCCTTGCACCTACACCAGAGCTTGGAGGTTGTTGACCCCCAAGCGGAATTACTCCCCTAAACCCGTTTGAAGTTCCCCTACTTAATACCGCAGTACTACTGGCATCAGGTGTTACAGTAACCTGAGCCCACCATTCAATCATAGGAGGAGAACGAAAAGAGGCCATACAGGCCCTAGTGCTTACAATCATACTGGGGGCCTACTTTACACTACTACAGGCTATAGAATATCTGGAGGCCTCTTTCACAGTAGCAGACGGAGCCTATGGCACCACCTTTTTTGTGGCCACTGGCTTCCACGGACTACATGTAATCATTGGGACTAGCTTCCTAGTAGTCTGCCTGCTACGCCAAATAAAATTCCACTTCACCACTGACCACCACTTTGGATTCGAAGCGGCCGCATGATACTGACACTTTGTAGACGTTGTTTGACTCTTCCTTTACATCTCAATCTATTGATGAGGTTCATAACTTCCTTAGTATTTAAAAGTACAGGTGACTTCCACTCACAAAGCCTTAGCTCATAATTAACCCTAAGAGGAAGTAATAAACATTATAATAGTAACTCTAATATCCACCGCACTAACCGCCGCCCTAATCATCATTAGCTTTTGACTACCACAAGCCACCCCTGACACAGAAAAATTGTCCCCATACGAATGCGGCTTTGACCCAGTCGGTTCAGCACGACTACCTTTCTCATTGCGATTTTTTCTAGTCGCTATCTTATTCCTACTTTTTGACCTAGAAATCGCCCTACTCCTACCAACCCCGTGAGCTATTAACTTACCCTCCCCCAATTCAACCCTTATATGAACTACAACAATTATCACCCTACTAGCCCTGGGCCTAGTCTATGAGTGATCCCAAGGAGGACTAGAATGAGCAGAATATAGAGGCTAATCTAAAGCAAGATCACTAATTTCGACTTAGTACATCCCAAAATAATGGGGCCACTAACTATGCTACCTCAACACCTACTGATACTAGCCATCTTTACCCTAAGCCTTATAGGACTAGCACTCCACCGTAAACATCTTGTATCTGCCCTTCTATGCATCGAGGGCCTGCTTTTAAGCCTATTTATTGGACTTAGTGCTATCTCCTTAACCCAACACCTGTCAACCACTGCCACCCTTCCAATTACCCTCTTGACCATGTCCGCATGTGAGGCAGGAGCAGGACTGGCCCTATTAGCTGCATCCTCCCGCACTCACGCAACAGACCACCTAAAAACCATAAGCCTATTAAAATGCTAAAACTAACCATAGCAACAGTAATACTAGTCCCAACCGCCCTTTTAGCCCCAACTAAATACACCTTCCACATTTATACGGCCCTATCTATAACAACAACACTCCTATTAATAGGACAATTAAACGCCCCCACACTAACAAAAATCTGACATGTCAACACATGGATAACACTCGACCAATTCTCAACCCCCCTGACTATTCTTTCATCCTGATTGCTCCCACTTATAGTAGTAGCAAGCCAAAGCCACATGGCCAAAGAGCCTCAGTCCCGACAACGCCTGTTCTTATCAACCTGTGCTCTGCTACAAACCACCCTAATTCTAACATTCGCCTCAAACAACTTAATACTATTCTACCTGTTATTTGAAGCAACACTAATCCCAACACTAATCCTTATCACGCGTTGGGGCAGCCAAACAGAGCGACTCGCCGCAGGCACTTATTTCCTGTTCTATACACTATCCGGCTCACTCCCACTATTAGTAATAATTTTATATTCATACACCCACAACTACCACACAACACCACTAATAATGTCAATAAAGCACCCAGAAATACTAATAACATGAACCAACTCACTAGTATGACTATCATGTCTTCTAGCATTTATAGTAAAAATACCCCTATACTCCATGCACTTATGACTACCAAAAGCACACGTTGAGGCCCCAATCGCTGGATCAATAATCCTGGCCGCCGTACTTCTTAAACTGGGAGGATACGGCATCATCCGAATCACCCCAATCCTAAACCCAACAACACAAACTATGTGCTACCCCCTCATTATTCTAGCCCTCTGGGGAATAATTATAACCAGCCTCATTTGCCTACGTCAAACAGACTTAAAATCCATCATTGCCTACTCCTCAGTAAGCCACATAGGCCTTGTAACTGCAGGAGCCCTAATTCAGACCCCATGAAGTATCTCAGGAACAATAATTCTAATGGTCGCCCACGGATTAGCCTCTTCTATACTATTTTGCCTAGCCAACACAAACTATGAACGAACCCACACTCGAACTTTATTAATAACACGGGGCCTTCAACTCACCCTCCCACTTATAGCCACATGATGACTTATGGCAAACTTAGCCAACATGGCCCTACCCCCTACAATCAACCTGATGGGGGAATTAATAATCATTACTTCTGCTATAAACTGAGCCACCATAACAATCATCTTAACAGGCCTAACGACGCTATTAACCGCCCTATACTCCCTATATGTCTTCATTATAACGCAACGAAACAAAACACCAACAAATACCTCCCACCCACCCTCAAACACCCGAGAACACCTATTAATAGCCCTTCACCTCATCCCTATGGCACTATTAATTATAAACCCAAAACTAATCCTGTAGCACCCAGAAGTAGGCATAGTTTGATCAAAACACTAAGCTGTGGACTTAACAACAGGGGCACCCCGCCCCTTGCATACCGAGAGGGACGACACAAATTGGAACTGCTAATTCAAATTACCGAAGTTAAATTCTCCGGACCACTCCACATTATAACCCAAGACTTTCAAAGGATATTAGACCTTCCTTTAATCTTAGGCATTAACACTACTTGGTGCAACTCCAAGTGAAAGTACATGACCTCCATACTATTCTACTCAACCATAATTTCAACCCTGCTAGTCCTTATTGCCCCTATTATTACCTCTATGTTTATTACACAAGCCTCGGGCTACTTCACACAAACTACTAAACTTGCCTGCCTGACAAGCCTAATTCCAACCAATATTTTTATCAACTACGGAATACAAACAACTATAACCAACGCTACCTGACTACAAACGTCCTTCAACATTAATATCAGCTTCCTATTTGATATTTACTCTACCACGTTTATAACAACAGCCCTATTTATCACCTGGGCCATCCTGGAGTTCTCAGATTGATATATAAAACTAGACCCGAACAAAAACAAATTTATAAAATACTTAATACTATTCCTCCTAGCCATAATAACCATAACAACAGCAAACAGCCTATTACAACTATTTGTTGGCTGGGAAGGGGTAGGCATCATATCCTTCTTACTAATCGGGTGGTGGCACGGGCGCACCAATGCAAACACATCCGCCCTACAAGCTGTTATATACAACCGAATCGGAGACATTGGACTAATCCTGTCTTTAGCTTGATTCGCAATACACTACAACACATGGGACGTACAACAAACATTCTCACATACGACCCCCCCCACCCTGCCACTACTAGGCCTAGTCTTAGCAGCCATGGGAAAATCCGCCCAATTTGGGCTACACCCATGGCTGCCAGCAGCCATAGAAGGCCCAACCCCAGTATCAGCACTACTTCACTCTAGCACAATAGTCGTTGCCGGAATTTTTCTACTGGCCCGGCTATTCCCAATAATACAAAACAGCCAGGCCACAACTACCCTCTGCCTATGCCTAGGAGCAATAACTACAACCTTTGCAGCACTCTGTGCCCTCACACAAAACGATATCAAAAAGATCATTGCCTTCTCCACCTCAAGCCAGCTCGGCCTAATAATACTAACACTAGGACTAAACCAGCCACAGTTAACATACCTACACATCACCACACACGCCTTTTTCAAGGCCATACTATTCCTATGCGCAGGTTCAGTAATTCATAATCTCGGGGACGAACAAGACATCCGAAAAATAGGAAGCACCCAAAAAACAATACCGCTAACCACAACCTGTATAACTATCGGCAACCTAGCCCTAACAGGGGCCCCCTTCCTAGCTGGATTTTACACTAAAGACGTAATCATTGAAACAATAAACACATCACACTTAAACGCCTGAGCCCTATCAACCACTATTATTGCTACCGCCCTTACAGCCGCCTACAGCCTACGCCTAACCTTTTATGTCCAAACAAATAAGCCTCGATACAACACAACTACAACCCCAGCAGAAACAAACCCAAGCCAGACTCGACCCCTAGTACGACTCGCCATAGGAAGTATTATATCTGGCCTATTTGTGGCCACAACAATACTACCAACCCCACCCCAAACAATAACAATGGGCCCAATTACAAAACTAGCCGCCACAATTATCACGCTAGTAGGCCTGCTATGTGCTATAGATATCACCATACAAACATCCAACCTATTAAAACCAAAACAAAGTACACCAAGTACATCCTCAACACAACTGGGGTTCTTTAACACCCTTGCACACCGAGCCCAACCAAAATACAACATACAATTCGGACAAAACACCGCTATGCACTTAAATGACCTTATCTGATATGAGGCCATCGCCCCAAAAACAGCCATATTAATTAACACCGCCCTAGCTAAAAAACTGTCCAAATCACACACCGGACACATCAAAACATACCTAGTCATACTTATTGCCACTCTAGCCGCCGCAATTACCACATACTACTAAACCGCACGTAGCCCCCCAAAACTCGACCCTCGAGTTAACTCAAGGACAACAAACAGGGCCACCATTAAACTCCCCCCACACAACAATAATAACGGCCCGCCCAAAGAATATATCAATGCAACACCACTAAAATCAGTCCGAGTACCCTCAAAACCAAAATCGTCCCCACCAGACGCCCCACACCCATCAATAGACAACCCTCCAAAGTACCAAACTAAAAACAAAACTAATATAAAATACCCAAACACATAATACAAAACAGAGTAATCCAACCACACCTCAGGATATTGGTCTGCTGAAAGTGCCACAGAATAAGCAAAGACTACCAATATCCCACCTAAATAAATTAAAAATAACACCAATGCAATAAAGGACCCACCAAAAATAACTAACACCACACTACCACCCAACGCAGACACTACAAGTCCCATCGCCCCAAAAACAGGAGAAGGATTTGACGCTACACCAATAAACCCCAACACCATACACAACACAGTAAAAAAAACAAAGTACGACATAATTTTCATTTGGCCATGCCAAAACCTGTGATACGAAAAACCACCGTTGTTATTCAACTATAAAAACCAATAATGACCCCAATCCGAAAAACACACCCAATAATCAAAATAATAAACAACTCATTTATTGACCTCCCCACACCATCAAACATCTCCGCTTGATGAAACTTTGGGTCCTTGTTAGGGCTGTGCCTACTAATCCAAATCTCCACCGGCCTATTCTTGGCCATGCACTACACCGCAGACACCTCCACAGCATTCTCATCAATCGCCCACATCTGTCGTGACGTACAACACGGCTGACTAATCCGAAACATCCACGCCAACGGCGCCTCCATATTTTTTATCTGCCTTTATATACACATCGGGCGAGGCCTATACTACGGCTCATACTTATACAAAGAGACCTGAAACATCGGCGTGGCCCTACTATTCCTAGTAATAGCAACCGCGTTCGTGGGCTATGTCCTGCCATGGGGACAGATATCATTCTGAGGGGCTACCGTAATCACAAACCTACTATCAGCAGTTCCATATATAGGAAACACCCTAGTAGAGTGAATTTGAGGCGGGTTCGCCGTAGATAACGCAACACTAACACGATTTTTCACTTTCCACTTCCTACTGCCATTCATCATCTCAGCCACTGCAATCCTACACATACTATTCCTACACGAAACGGGATCAAACAACCCAACAGGGGTAAACTCAAACTCAGATAAAATTCCGTTCCACCCATACTTTTCAACTAAAGACCTGCTAGGGGCAGCCCTTATAATAATAACACTACTGTACCTATCCCTTTTCTCCCCACAACTGCTTGGGGACCCAGAAAACTTTACCCCAGCAAACCCCCTAATAACCCCACCACACATCAAACCAGAATGGTACTTCCTATTCGCCTACGCCATCCTACGTTCCATCCCAAACAAACTTGGAGGAGTACTTGCCCTAATAATATCCATTATAATCCTACTGCTAATCCCACTTACACACAACTCAAAACAACGAACAAGCACATTCCGACCACTATCACAACTAACATTTTGAACCATAATCGCCACTATCGCTATCCTAACCTGAATCGGAGGACAACCAGTCGAAGACCCATTTATCATAATCGGACAACTAGCTTCCGTCCTATACTTCACAACAATCCTACTATTAAGCCCCACAATCAATAAACTAGAGAATAAACTAATAAACTGATAACCCCACCAGCCCTTGTAGCTTAAACCACACTTAAAGCACTGACCTTGTAAGTCAAAGATTGGAACGCATTACAACCCTGGGGCACTACTCACACCCCCACATACAAAAAAGACTCAACTCTTAACTCTAGTCCCCAAAACTAGTGTTTTCACTTAAACTATTTTCTGAGACCACCCCACCCAAATAGGCTTCACCCCCACACGGGGGTGGAGCCTATATGGCCACTTAACAACCTTATAAACTCCAAGGCCTCCGCCCGCAGTATATCAAAAAAAAGACTCAACTCTTAACTCTAGTCCCCAAAACTAGTGTTTTCACTTAAACTATTTTCTAAGACCACCCCACCCAAATAGGCTTCACCCCCACACGGGGGTGGAGCCTATATGGCCACTTAACAACCTTATAAACTCCAAGGCCTCCGCCCGCAGTATATCAAAAAAAAGACTCAACTCTTAACTCTAGTCCCCAAAACTAGTGTTTTCACTTAAACTATTTTCTAAGACCACCCCACCCAAATAGGCTTCACCCCCACACGGGGGTGGAGCCTATATGGCCACTTAACAACCTTATAAACTCCAAGGCCTCCGCCCGCAGTATATCAAAAAAAGACTCAACTCTTAACTCTAGTCCCCAAAACTAGTGTTTTCACTTAAACTATTTTCTGAGACCACCCCACCCAAATAGGCTTCACCCCCACACGGGGGTGGAGCCTATATGGCCACTTAACAACCTTATAAACTCCAAGGCCTCCGCCCGCAGTATATCAAAAAAAAGACTCAACTCTTAACTCTAGTCCCCAAAACTAGTGTTTTCACTTAAACTATTTTCTGAGACCACCCCACCCAAATAGGCTTCACCCCCACACGGGGGTGGAGCCTATATGGCCATTTAACAACCTTATAAACTCCAGGACCTCCATTAGTGTCTAGGGTTATGGGGGGTCCCCCTTTACATACTATGTATAATCAACATACATTTATTTGCCCCATGAATATTGTCCCAGTACATATTATTATTAATTTTACATAATACATACTATGTATAATCAACATACATCTATCTGCCCCATGAATATTGTCCCAGTACATCCTATCATTGATTTTACATAGTACATATCATCAAATAAGCGTGGATTAATAAATCCATGTATTTAAGACATATTGATTCTTTACCGGACATATCCCGAGAGATCATCAATCCTTGTATTCGCACACCAGGTGCCCAGTCTCGTAGTCCATGAAATGTAGACTAACACACAGTGCCCTTTCCAAGGCCTCTGGTTCTGTGAGGTCAAGTCCATTAATCGCTGACGTATCACTCGTGCCTTTTAAGAGGCCTTTGGTTGCTAGGATTAGTTACACGTCTCCTCATACTCATAGCATCCCTGTGCTGTCATGCGGCTGGTATTTTTATTTTTAGGGTGGTATATCACAACCTCATTTCCAGTGGCTGTCAACTAACAACTCTGCTGAACCTACGGTGCAAGATGGCCCACGATCCCACAAGCCCACCCAGGGGTAAATTATTCATGCTCGAAGGACATATAATTATTTACTAGACTAAAAACCAATGAATAAACACGACACCTATACCTATACCTATACCTATACCTACACCTACACCTACACCTACACCCATACCCACACCCATACCCATACCCATACCCACACCCATACCCATACCCATACCCACCCACACACACACACACACACACACACACACACACACACGCCCCCCATACACCCACATACACCCACACACACCCACGCCCCGAACACGCCCATACTCACACGGCTACCTCCGGCAAACCCCCCTTACCCCCCACTAAGAATTTTTCCCTGCAATTAAAGTGCTTCTCGCCAAACCCCTAAAACGAGATTTAATTGCAAAAATTTTTTCTTAGTTGCGATCCAAGACTTGCCATAATACCACAAGAACAAAAATCGCAGCTCCCCACACACAAAATAAAACCCCAAAATGTATATATATATATATATATATATATATATATATTACACACACTAAACCACACAACGGCAACTCCGTTACTGTAGCTTAAATAATACTAAAGCACGGCCCTGAAGTTGCCGTTATGGATCCTAGTAATTTCCCGGAAACACACCGTTTTGGTCCTAAACTTATTATTATTTTTAACTCGAATTACACATGCAAGCCTCCACACCCCTGTGCAAACCCCCACACAGTGCCTACCCACTAGGCCAGGAGCAGGTATCAGGCACACCACACTATTTAGCCCCAGACACCTAGCACCGCCACACCCACACGGGGCCCAGCAGTGATAAACATTAATGTATAAGCCATAAAGCTTGACTTAGCCACAGTTAAACCAGACGGGGCGGTAAATTTCGTGCCAGCCACCGCGGTTATACGAAAGCCCCAAAATAATAATACTCGGCGTAAAAAGTGACTAGACCCCTAAAACTTAATAAAAGAAGGCTGAGCTGCACCTACGTTGTAAAATACTAACCAATGCAAAAACAACTCCACCCCTCCCACAATTAATTAAGCCCCATCGACTCACGAAAGCCAAGGCCCAAACTAGGATTAGATACCCTATTATGCTTGGCCATAAACCAAACTTGCACCTTACACTAGCAACTCGCCAGAGAATTACAAGTGAAAAACTTAAAACTCTAAGGACTTGACGGTGCCCCAAACCAACCTAGAGGAGCTTGTCCTATAATCGATACTCCACGCCAAACCTTACCCCCTTTTGCCTTTACCCAGCCTATATACCGCCGTCGCAAACCTACCTTATGAAAGAACTGCCGTAAGTAAGATAGATAACATTTAACACGTCAGGTCAAGGTGTAGCATATAAGGGGGCAGAGATGAGCTACATTTTCTACACTAGAAAACACCACAAGTGACATGAAACCTTCACCAGAAGGTGGATTTAGCAGTAAAACAAGCAAGATAAGCCTGTTTGAAGCCTGCCATGGGACACGTACACACCGCCCGTCACCCTCCTCAAGAACTAATAAACCACACTTTATAAAAAACAAAACACCAACAGATGAGGCAAGTCGTAACAAGGTAAGTGTACTGGAAAGTGCACTTGGCCACTAAATCAAGAGGTAGCTTACACTTATATAAAGCATTCAACTTACAATTGAAAAACGTTTAAACAAAAACCCGCTTGAGCCCAAACTCCACAGCTCAACAAACAGTTCAAAACCTCAAGCCCCACTATAAACCAAACCATTTAACCCAGTACCAGTATATTTTTAGGCGATAGAAAACACCCACTTGACGCAATAGCATATAGTACCGCAAGGGAACAATGAAAGAACTATGAAAAACCCCAAGCACCAACAAAGCAAAGATCTGACCTTGTACCTTTTGCATCATGGTTTAATAAGCAAATACAGATAAAGCGCACTAAAACCTGCTCACCCGAACCCAGACGAGCTACCTAACAGCAACTTTTTGAGTACACCCGTCCCTGTGGCAAAAGGCTGGAGAGACTGCTAGGTAGAGGTGACACGCCTATCGAGCCTGGTGATAGCTGGTTGCTCAATAAAAGAATTCTAGTTCAACTATAGGACGCCTGAACCTAAATACAAGCATATTTACCACTGTCACTCCTATACTATATACAATAAGGGTACAGCCTTATTGTAATTGAAAACAACCAATCCTAGAGGAAAACACCAAATAAAACACACCAGTTGGCCTTAAAGCAGCCACCAAAAACTAAACGCGTCACAGCACACAATCTTAAAGATACTAAACAAACCAAGAACCCCTAGACCACTTAACTGAGCTACTCTACCACAATAGAGACACCACTGTTAAAATTAGTAATAAGAGCCCCGCTCTCTACATGCACCCCCATAAACTGGAAATAGATAAACTACCAGTAAATAACAGACCACAAATGGAAAAATTTAACACACTTTTTAACCATATAATATAACCCCCTGTTAACCCAACACAGGAGTGCAGCACAGACAGATTAAACGCCACAAAAGGAACTCAGCCACTTAGGGCCCCAACTGTTTACCAAAAACATAGCCTTTAGCCACACAAGTATTAAAGGTGCTGCCTGCCCAGTGATCTTTTAAACGGCCGCGGTATTCTAACCGTGCAAAGGTAGCGTAATCACTTGTCACTTAAATAATGACTAGTATGAACGGCTAAATGAGGGCCCAACTGTCTCCTAAAGCAGATCAATGAACTTGATCCCCTAGTTAAAAAGCTAGGATGTAAACATAAGACGAAAAGACCCTGTGGAGCTTAAAACAAAAACTAATAACCACGGGGCCTCTACCCCCCCCCCTTAGCCTTGTTTTTAGTTGGGGCGACTTCGGAAATAAACAAAACTTCCAAGACCACAGACCAAAAATCTATCAAAGACCCACAAGCCAATGAGACCACCATAAAATTGACCCTGTAACACAGATCAACGAACCAAGTTACCCCAGGGATAACAGCGCCATCCTCTTTTAGAGCCCCTATCGCCAAGAGGGTTTACGACCTCGATGTTGGATCAGGACATCCTGGTGGTGCAGCCACTACCAAGGGTTCGTTTGTTCAACGATTAACTAGTCCTACGTGATCTGAGTTCAGACCGGAGAAATCCAGGTCGGTTTCTATCTATGTTTTTCTCCCTTCAGTACGAAAGGACCCAGGGAGAAGCACCAATAGGACCCCCACGTGCTAATACCAAGCTCTTACCCACACTAAAGAGCCCATTTATCAAAACCAGCGGCCTAAGACCAGGGCCACGCTTTAGGGTGGCAGAGCCAGGTAATTATGCAAAAGGCCTAAGCCCTTACAACAGAAGCTCAAATCTTCTCCCTAATAATTAAAACCACAATAACCCTAGTAGTTAACCCACTAACACTCATCATCCCAATCCTACTAGCAGTTGCCTTCCTAACCCTATTAGAACGAAAAACCCTAGGCTACATACAACTACGCAAGGGCCCAAACATTGTAGGGCCCTACGGCCTACTACAACCAATTGCAGACGGACTAAAACTTTTCACCAAAGAACCCATCCGACCAACGGCATCAACACCAACACTATTTTTAGCCATACCAATACTAGCACTACTACTGTCACTAACAATTTGAGCCCCCATTCCAATACCAAACCCCATCATGGACGCTAATTTAGGCCTATTAATACTACTGGCTATCTCAAGCCTTGCTGTATACTCAATTCTATGATCTGGGTGAGCAACAAACTCAAAATACGCCCTCGTTGGCGCCCTACGGGCAGTCGCACAAACTATCTCTTATGAGGTAACAATAGGAATCATTGTACTATCAACCATAATATTCACGGGGGGATTTTCAATACAAACCCTGCTAACAACACAAAAAAACACGTGATTAGCAACATGTGTATGACCACTAATAATAATATGATACATCTCAACAATTGCAGAAACAAACCGGGCCCCATTCGACCTAACCGAAGGCGAGTCAGAGCTTGTCTCAGGATTTAATGTTGAATACGCAGCCGGCCCATTCGCACTATTCTTCCTAGCAGAATACGCAAACATCTTAATAATAAACACCCTCTCATGTATCCTATTCCTAGGCCCAAACTGCCCCAACACCCCAGAACTATTTTCAATAAATATTATGATTAAAACCTGCATGTTAACACTGGGCTTCCTGTGAATCCGCGCATCATATCCACGATTTCGATATGACCAACTAATGCACCTACTTTGAAAAAACTTCCTACCACTAACCCTAGCCCTTTGCGTCTGATACATTGCCACACCCATTTCAATATCAGGCACCCCCCCACTAACATAACCCAAACTTTGGCAGTGTGCCCGAAACATTAAGGACTACTTTGATAGAGTATGATATGGAGACTCGCCCCTCCCACTTCCTTAGAAAGACAGGCTACGAACCTGCACTACGAAGCCCAAAACTTCGTGTACTTCCAATTATACTACCTACTAGTAAAGTCAGCTAATAAAGCTTTCGGGCCCATACCCCGACAATGTTGGTACACAACCCTTCCTATACTAATAAGCCCAATAACACAAACAATCCTAATCTCAAGCCTAGCGACAGGCACCATCATCACCACATCAAGCCACCACTGACTACTTGCATGACTTGGACTAGAAATCAATACACTAGCCATACTACCACACATTACTAAACAACACCACCCACGAGCAACAGAAGCCGCCACAAAATATTTCCTAACACAAGCTGCAGCCGCTGCCCTAATCCTCCTGGCCAGCCTGATCAACACCTGACAGACCGGACAATGAACAATTATACAGCCAACGCACAACTCAACTGCACTAATTTTAACAGTAGCCATCGCAATAAAACTAGGCTTGGCACCAACACACTTCTGATACCCAGAGGTCCTGCAGGGGTCTACAATAATAACCGCCCTAATCATATCAACATGACAAAAACTTGCCCCCCTAGCCCTACTTTATATAATACACAACCACCTATCACTAAACCTGGTCCTAGTGCTGGGACTCCTATCCACAATAATTGGGGGGTGGTCAGGCCTAAATCAGACACAACTCCGAAAAATCATGGCCTTCTCCTCAATCGCCCATATGGGATGATTAACAATTGCCCTAACTATGGGCCACAGCCTTACAACACTAACCATAATTATCTATTTAGCCGCAACCACAGCAATATTTACCTCTATATTAACAGCATCAACAAAAAACATCACAGACCTTACTACCACCTGGTCTAACTCCTCTACACTTTTAACC
>NW_026612557.1:0-17428 GCF_029931775.1 Euleptes europaea | reverse complement strand
TAACATCACTTGTTGCCGTCATCATAATAATATATATTATCTGAGAGGCATTTTCTGCCAAACGGACCCCAAATAACACAGAACTAACACACGTCAACCTAGAGTGACTCCACGGCTGCCCGCCCCCATACCACACGTATGAAGAACCAGCCTTTGTCCAATCTTAACCTGCCAAGAGACGAGGGACTCGAACCCCCACCTTTTAGTTTCAAGCTAAACGTACGCCCACTGCGTACCCCTCTCTTATCAAACACGAGCCTCTAGTAAATTATTACATAGCACTGTCAGGGCTAAATTACAGTCTAACCCCTGTGAGACTCAATGGCACAACCTGCCCAACTAGGATTCCAAGACGCAGCATCCCCCATCATAGAAGAGCTCCTCCACTTCCACGACCACGCACTTATAATCGTATTCCTTATCAGCGCCTTCGTCCTATATATTATCTCTCTTATAATAACAACCACACTAACGCACACTAACACAATAGATGCCCAAGCAGTTGAAATAATCTGAACAGTCCTGCCGTCTATCATTCTAATCATAATTGCACTGCCGTCCTTACGAATCCTGTACCTAATAGATGAGATTAACAACCCACACCTAACAATTAAGGCCCTTGGACACCAATGATATTGAAGCTACGAATACACAGACTATGAAAACCTAACATTTGACTCCTATATGACCCCAACAACAGACCTGTGATCAGGGGCCATTCGACTACTAGAGACAGACCACCGAATAGTTGTACCCGTAGAGTCCCCGATCCGCATGTTAATTTCAGCCGAAGACGTCCTTCACTCTTGAGCCGTCCCCTCACTAGGCATTAAAACCGATGCAATCCCTGGGCGACTAAACCAGACAACATTTACTACAGCTTCCCCAGGCCTATTTTACGGCCAGTGCTCAGAAATCTGCGGGTCAAACCACAGCTTTATGCCCATTGTAGTAGAAGCCACCACCCTAGACAACTTCGAATTATGGTCTAACATGATACTTCAATCTTTAAGAAGCTTTACATAATAGCATTGGCCTTTTAAGCCAAAGATTGGAACAATAACCACTTAAAGACGTGCCCCAACTAAACCCCGCTCCGTGACTTATAATTATGTTAACCGTATGGTTTATCACCCTCCTTATAATAAAACCAAAGCTGTTAAAACACCAGATAGCCAACCAACCAACTACAAAACCCCTAAGCACCCAGCCCCCATGCTGATCCTGATTATGATGTTAAACCTATTCGACCAATTCGCAACCCCACAGATAATAGGAGTCCCATTAATCCTGCTTGCCCTACTGGCCCCAACAACACTATTTCACTCACAAACACATCTAATACCAAGCCGCACATGGGCACTAAAACTATGACTAATAAAAACCGCCACAAAACAACTAATATCCCCAATCAGTAAGACAGGACACCCCTGAGCACTGCTTCTATTAACAATTTTGTTATACCTATTAACAATCAACCTGCTAGGGCTATTACCATACACATTTACCCCCACCACACAACTATCCATAAACATAAGCCTGGCCCTACCAATATGACTATTTACAGTACTTGTTGGGCTTTGAAACCAGCCCACCGCCTCCATCGGACACCTACTACCCATGGGCACACCCACCCCGCTAGTTCCAATTTTAGTAATTATCGAAACAGCTAGCCTATTAATTCGACCCCTAGCCCTGGGGGTGCGTCTTACTGCAAACCTAACTGCAGGACACCTGTTAATCCAACTTATCTCAACAGCCACACTTGTATTAATGCCATTAATACCATCAGTATCAGTGCTAACCTCAGTCACCCTCCTATTGTTAACCGCCCTAGAAGTCGCTGTTGCAATGATCCAAGCATATGTATTCGTACTATTATTAAGTCTCTACCTACAAGAAAACGTTTAATGACCCACCAAGCCCACAGCTTCCACATAGTAGACCAAAGCCCATGGCCCCTAACAGGGGCCATTGCAGCCTTATTAATAACCTCTGGGCTCGCAATATGGTTCCACTTTGGCTCAAATACATTAATAACCATCGGCCTTACCACTATACTATTAACAATACTGCAATGATGACGAGATGTTGTTCGGGAAGGAACCTACCAAGGCCACCACACCCACCAAGTTCAACAGGGACTTCGTTATGGCATAATTTTATTCATTGCCTCAGAGGTTTTCTTTTTCATCGGGTTCTTTTGAGCATTCTATCACTCAAGCCTTGCACCTACACCAGAGCTTGGAGGTTGTTGACCCCCAAGCGGAATTACTCCCCTAAACCCGTTTGAAGTTCCCCTACTTAATACCGCAGTACTACTGGCATCAGGTGTTACAGTAACCTGAGCCCACCATTCAATCATAGGAGGAGAACGAAAAGAGGCCATACAGGCCCTAGTGCTTACAATCATACTGGGGGCCTACTTTACACTACTACAGGCTATAGAATATCTGGAGGCCTCTTTCACAGTAGCAGACGGAGCCTATGGCACCACCTTTTTTGTGGCCACTGGCTTCCACGGACTACATGTAATCATTGGGACTAGCTTCCTAGTAGTCTGCCTGCTACGCCAAATAAAATTCCACTTCACCACTGACCACCACTTTGGATTCGAAGCGGCCGCATGATACTGACACTTTGTAGACGTTGTTTGACTCTTCCTTTACATCTCAATCTATTGATGAGGTTCATAACTTCCTTAGTATTTAAAAGTACAGGTGACTTCCACTCACAAAGCCTTAGCTCATAATTAACCCTAAGAGGAAGTAATAAACATTATAATAGTAACTCTAATATCCACCGCACTAACCGCCGCCCTAATCATCATTAGCTTTTGACTACCACAAGCCACCCCTGACACAGAAAAATTGTCCCCATACGAATGCGGCTTTGACCCAGTCGGTTCAGCACGACTACCTTTCTCATTGCGATTTTTTCTAGTCGCTATCTTATTCCTACTTTTTGACCTAGAAATCGCCCTACTCCTACCAACCCCGTGAGCTATTAACTTACCCTCCCCCAATTCAACCCTTATATGAACTACAACAATTATCACCCTACTAGCCCTGGGCCTAGTCTATGAGTGATCCCAAGGAGGACTAGAATGAGCAGAATATAGAGGCTAATCTAAAGCAAGATCACTAATTTCGACTTAGTACATCCCAAAATAATGGGGCCACTAACTATGCTACCTCAACACCTACTGATACTAGCCATCTTTACCCTAAGCCTTATAGGACTAGCACTCCACCGTAAACATCTTGTATCTGCCCTTCTATGCATCGAGGGCCTGCTTTTAAGCCTATTTATTGGACTTAGTGCTATCTCCTTAACCCAACACCTGTCAACCACTGCCACCCTTCCAATTACCCTCTTGACCATGTCCGCATGTGAGGCAGGAGCAGGACTGGCCCTATTAGCTGCATCCTCCCGCACTCACGCAACAGACCACCTAAAAACCATAAGCCTATTAAAATGCTAAAACTAACCATAGCAACAGTAATACTAGTCCCAACCGCCCTTTTAGCCCCAACTAAATACACCTTCCACATTTATACGGCCCTATCTATAACAACAACACTCCTATTAATAGGACAATTAAACGCCCCCACACTAACAAAAATCTGACATGTCAACACATGGATAACACTCGACCAATTCTCAACCCCCCTGACTATTCTTTCATCCTGATTGCTCCCACTTATAGTAGTAGCAAGCCAAAGCCACATGGCCAAAGAGCCTCAGTCCCGACAACGCCTGTTCTTATCAACCTGTGCTCTGCTACAAACCACCCTAATTCTAACATTCGCCTCAAACAACTTAATACTATTCTACCTGTTATTTGAAGCAACACTAATCCCAACACTAATCCTTATCACGCGTTGGGGCAGCCAAACAGAGCGACTCGCCGCAGGCACTTATTTCCTGTTCTATACACTATCCGGCTCACTCCCACTATTAGTAATAATTTTATATTCATACACCCACAACTACCACACAACACCACTAATAATGTCAATAAAGCACCCAGAAATACTAATAACATGAACCAACTCACTAGTATGACTATCATGTCTTCTAGCATTTATAGTAAAAATACCCCTATACTCCATGCACTTATGACTACCAAAAGCACACGTTGAGGCCCCAATCGCTGGATCAATAATCCTGGCCGCCGTACTTCTTAAACTGGGAGGATACGGCATCATCCGAATCACCCCAATCCTAAACCCAACAACACAAACTATGTGCTACCCCCTCATTATTCTAGCCCTCTGGGGAATAATTATAACCAGCCTCATTTGCCTACGTCAAACAGACTTAAAATCCATCATTGCCTACTCCTCAGTAAGCCACATAGGCCTTGTAACTGCAGGAGCCCTAATTCAGACCCCATGAAGTATCTCAGGAACAATAATTCTAATGGTCGCCCACGGATTAGCCTCTTCTATACTATTTTGCCTAGCCAACACAAACTATGAACGAACCCACACTCGAACTTTATTAATAACACGGGGCCTTCAACTCACCCTCCCACTTATAGCCACATGATGACTTATGGCAAACTTAGCCAACATGGCCCTACCCCCTACAATCAACCTGATGGGGGAATTAATAATCATTACTTCTGCTATAAACTGAGCCACCATAACAATCATCTTAACAGGCCTAACGACGCTATTAACCGCCCTATACTCCCTATATGTCTTCATTATAACGCAACGAAACAAAACACCAACAAATACCTCCCACCCACCCTCAAACACCCGAGAACACCTATTAATAGCCCTTCACCTCATCCCTATGGCACTATTAATTATAAACCCAAAACTAATCCTGTAGCACCCAGAAGTAGGCATAGTTTGATCAAAACACTAAGCTGTGGACTTAACAACAGGGGCACCCCGCCCCTTGCATACCGAGAGGGACGACACAAATTGGAACTGCTAATTCAAATTACCGAAGTTAAATTCTCCGGACCACTCCACATTATAACCCAAGACTTTCAAAGGATATTAGACCTTCCTTTAATCTTAGGCATTAACACTACTTGGTGCAACTCCAAGTGAAAGTACATGACCTCCATACTATTCTACTCAACCATAATTTCAACCCTGCTAGTCCTTATTGCCCCTATTATTACCTCTATGTTTATTACACAAGCCTCGGGCTACTTCACACAAACTACTAAACTTGCCTGCCTGACAAGCCTAATTCCAACCAATATTTTTATCAACTACGGAATACAAACAACTATAACCAACGCTACCTGACTACAAACGTCCTTCAACATTAATATCAGCTTCCTATTTGATATTTACTCTACCACGTTTATAACAACAGCCCTATTTATCACCTGGGCCATCCTGGAGTTCTCAGATTGATATATAAAACTAGACCCGAACAAAAACAAATTTATAAAATACTTAATACTATTCCTCCTAGCCATAATAACCATAACAACAGCAAACAGCCTATTACAACTATTTGTTGGCTGGGAAGGGGTAGGCATCATATCCTTCTTACTAATCGGGTGGTGGCACGGGCGCACCAATGCAAACACATCCGCCCTACAAGCTGTTATATACAACCGAATCGGAGACATTGGACTAATCCTGTCTTTAGCTTGATTCGCAATACACTACAACACATGGGACGTACAACAAACATTCTCACATACGACCCCCCCCACCCTGCCACTACTAGGCCTAGTCTTAGCAGCCATGGGAAAATCCGCCCAATTTGGGCTACACCCATGGCTGCCAGCAGCCATAGAAGGCCCAACCCCAGTATCAGCACTACTTCACTCTAGCACAATAGTCGTTGCCGGAATTTTTCTACTGGCCCGGCTATTCCCAATAATACAAAACAGCCAGGCCACAACTACCCTCTGCCTATGCCTAGGAGCAATAACTACAACCTTTGCAGCACTCTGTGCCCTCACACAAAACGATATCAAAAAGATCATTGCCTTCTCCACCTCAAGCCAGCTCGGCCTAATAATACTAACACTAGGACTAAACCAGCCACAGTTAACATACCTACACATCACCACACACGCCTTTTTCAAGGCCATACTATTCCTATGCGCAGGTTCAGTAATTCATAATCTCGGGGACGAACAAGACATCCGAAAAATAGGAAGCACCCAAAAAACAATACCGCTAACCACAACCTGTATAACTATCGGCAACCTAGCCCTAACAGGGGCCCCCTTCCTAGCTGGATTTTACACTAAAGACGTAATCATTGAAACAATAAACACATCACACTTAAACGCCTGAGCCCTATCAACCACTATTATTGCTACCGCCCTTACAGCCGCCTACAGCCTACGCCTAACCTTTTATGTCCAAACAAATAAGCCTCGATACAACACAACTACAACCCCAGCAGAAACAAACCCAAGCCAGACTCGACCCCTAGTACGACTCGCCATAGGAAGTATTATATCTGGCCTATTTGTGGCCACAACAATACTACCAACCCCACCCCAAACAATAACAATGGGCCCAATTACAAAACTAGCCGCCACAATTATCACGCTAGTAGGCCTGCTATGTGCTATAGATATCACCATACAAACATCCAACCTATTAAAACCAAAACAAAGTACACCAAGTACATCCTCAACACAACTGGGGTTCTTTAACACCCTTGCACACCGAGCCCAACCAAAATACAACATACAATTCGGACAAAACACCGCTATGCACTTAAATGACCTTATCTGATATGAGGCCATCGCCCCAAAAACAGCCATATTAATTAACACCGCCCTAGCTAAAAAACTGTCCAAATCACACACCGGACACATCAAAACATACCTAGTCATACTTATTGCCACTCTAGCCGCCGCAATTACCACATACTACTAAACCGCACGTAGCCCCCCAAAACTCGACCCTCGAGTTAACTCAAGGACAACAAACAGGGCCACCATTAAACTCCCCCCACACAACAATAATAACGGCCCGCCCAAAGAATATATCAATGCAACACCACTAAAATCAGTCCGAGTACCCTCAAAACCAAAATCGTCCCCACCAGACGCCCCACACCCATCAATAGACAACCCTCCAAAGTACCAAACTAAAAACAAAACTAATATAAAATACCCAAACACATAATACAAAACAGAGTAATCCAACCACACCTCAGGATATTGGTCTGCTGAAAGTGCCACAGAATAAGCAAAGACTACCAATATCCCACCTAAATAAATTAAAAATAACACCAATGCAATAAAGGACCCACCAAAAATAACTAACACCACACTACCACCCAACGCAGACACTACAAGTCCCATCGCCCCAAAAACAGGAGAAGGATTTGACGCTACACCAATAAACCCCAACACCATACACAACACAGTAAAAAAAACAAAGTACGACATAATTTTCATTTGGCCATGCCAAAACCTGTGATACGAAAAACCACCGTTGTTATTCAACTATAAAAACCAATAATGACCCCAATCCGAAAAACACACCCAATAATCAAAATAATAAACAACTCATTTATTGACCTCCCCACACCATCAAACATCTCCGCTTGATGAAACTTTGGGTCCTTGTTAGGGCTGTGCCTACTAATCCAAATCTCCACCGGCCTATTCTTGGCCATGCACTACACCGCAGACACCTCCACAGCATTCTCATCAATCGCCCACATCTGTCGTGACGTACAACACGGCTGACTAATCCGAAACATCCACGCCAACGGCGCCTCCATATTTTTTATCTGCCTTTATATACACATCGGGCGAGGCCTATACTACGGCTCATACTTATACAAAGAGACCTGAAACATCGGCGTGGCCCTACTATTCCTAGTAATAGCAACCGCGTTCGTGGGCTATGTCCTGCCATGGGGACAGATATCATTCTGAGGGGCTACCGTAATCACAAACCTACTATCAGCAGTTCCATATATAGGAAACACCCTAGTAGAGTGAATTTGAGGCGGGTTCGCCGTAGATAACGCAACACTAACACGATTTTTCACTTTCCACTTCCTACTGCCATTCATCATCTCAGCCACTGCAATCCTACACATACTATTCCTACACGAAACGGGATCAAACAACCCAACAGGGGTAAACTCAAACTCAGATAAAATTCCGTTCCACCCATACTTTTCAACTAAAGACCTGCTAGGGGCAGCCCTTATAATAATAACACTACTGTACCTATCCCTTTTCTCCCCACAACTGCTTGGGGACCCAGAAAACTTTACCCCAGCAAACCCCCTAATAACCCCACCACACATCAAACCAGAATGGTACTTCCTATTCGCCTACGCCATCCTACGTTCCATCCCAAACAAACTTGGAGGAGTACTTGCCCTAATAATATCCATTATAATCCTACTGCTAATCCCACTTACACACAACTCAAAACAACGAACAAGCACATTCCGACCACTATCACAACTAACATTTTGAACCATAATCGCCACTATCGCTATCCTAACCTGAATCGGAGGACAACCAGTCGAAGACCCATTTATCATAATCGGACAACTAGCTTCCGTCCTATACTTCACAACAATCCTACTATTAAGCCCCACAATCAATAAACTAGAGAATAAACTAATAAACTGATAACCCCACCAGCCCTTGTAGCTTAAACCACACTTAAAGCACTGACCTTGTAAGTCAAAGATTGGAACGCATTACAACCCTGGGGCACTACTCACACCCCCACATACAAAAAAGACTCAACTCTTAACTCTAGTCCCCAAAACTAGTGTTTTCACTTAAACTATTTTCTGAGACCACCCCACCCAAATAGGCTTCACCCCCACACGGGGGTGGAGCCTATATGGCCACTTAACAACCTTATAAACTCCAAGGCCTCCGCCCGCAGTATATCAAAAAAAAGACTCAACTCTTAACTCTAGTCCCCAAAACTAGTGTTTTCACTTAAACTATTTTCTAAGACCACCCCACCCAAATAGGCTTCACCCCCACACGGGGGTGGAGCCTATATGGCCACTTAACAACCTTATAAACTCCAAGGCCTCCGCCCGCAGTATATCAAAAAAAAGACTCAACTCTTAACTCTAGTCCCCAAAACTAGTGTTTTCACTTAAACTATTTTCTAAGACCACCCCACCCAAATAGGCTTCACCCCCACACGGGGGTGGAGCCTATATGGCCACTTAACAACCTTATAAACTCCAAGGCCTCCGCCCGCAGTATATCAAAAAAAGACTCAACTCTTAACTCTAGTCCCCAAAACTAGTGTTTTCACTTAAACTATTTTCTGAGACCACCCCACCCAAATAGGCTTCACCCCCACACGGGGGTGGAGCCTATATGGCCACTTAACAACCTTATAAACTCCAAGGCCTCCGCCCGCAGTATATCAAAAAAAAGACTCAACTCTTAACTCTAGTCCCCAAAACTAGTGTTTTCACTTAAACTATTTTCTGAGACCACCCCACCCAAATAGGCTTCACCCCCACACGGGGGTGGAGCCTATATGGCCATTTAACAACCTTATAAACTCCAGGACCTCCATTAGTGTCTAGGGTTATGGGGGGTCCCCCTTTACATACTATGTATAATCAACATACATTTATTTGCCCCATGAATATTGTCCCAGTACATATTATTATTAATTTTACATAATACATACTATGTATAATCAACATACATCTATCTGCCCCATGAATATTGTCCCAGTACATCCTATCATTGATTTTACATAGTACATATCATCAAATAAGCGTGGATTAATAAATCCATGTATTTAAGACATATTGATTCTTTACCGGACATATCCCGAGAGATCATCAATCCTTGTATTCGCACACCAGGTGCCCAGTCTCGTAGTCCATGAAATGTAGACTAACACACAGTGCCCTTTCCAAGGCCTCTGGTTCTGTGAGGTCAAGTCCATTAATCGCTGACGTATCACTCGTGCCTTTTAAGAGGCCTTTGGTTGCTAGGATTAGTTACACGTCTCCTCATACTCATAGCATCCCTGTGCTGTCATGCGGCTGGTATTTTTATTTTTAGGGTGGTATATCACAACCTCATTTCCAGTGGCTGTCAACTAACAACTCTGCTGAACCTACGGTGCAAGATGGCCCACGATCCCACAAGCCCACCCAGGGGTAAATTATTCATGCTCGAAGGACATATAATTATTTACTAGACTAAAAACCAATGAATAAACACGACACCTATACCTATACCTATACCTATACCTACACCTACACCTACACCTACACCCATACCCACACCCATACCCATACCCATACCCACACCCATACCCATACCCATACCCATACCCACACACACACACACACACACACACACACACACACACGCCCCCCATACACCCACATACACCCACACACACCCACGCCCCGAACACGCCCATACTCACACGGCTACCTCCGGCAAACCCCCCTTACCCCCCACTAAGAATTTTTCCCTGCAATTAAAGTGCTTCTCGCCAAACCCCTAAAACGAGATTTAATTGCAAAAATTTTTTCTTAGTTGCGATCCAAGACTTGCCATAATACCACAAGAACAAAAATCGCAGCTCCCCACACACAAAATAAAACCCCAAAATGTATATATATATATATATATATATATATATATATTACACACACTAAACCACACAACGGCAACTCCGTTACTGTAGCTTAAATAATACTAAAGCACGGCCCTGAAGTTGCCGTTATGGATCCTAGTAATTTCCCGGAAACACACCGTTTTGGTCCTAAACTTATTATTATTTTTAACTCGAATTACACATGCAAGCCTCCACACCCCTGTGCAAACCCCCACACAGTGCCTACCCACTAGGCCAGGAGCAGGTATCAGGCACACCACACTATTTAGCCCCAGACACCTAGCACCGCCACACCCACACGGGGCCCAGCAGTGATAAACATTAATGTATAAGCCATAAAGCTTGACTTAGCCACAGTTAAACCAGACGGGGCGGTAAATTTCGTGCCAGCCACCGCGGTTATACGAAAGCCCCAAAATAATAATACTCGGCGTAAAAAGTGACTAGACCCCTAAAACTTAATAAAAGAAGGCTGAGCTGCACCTACGTTGTAAAATACTAACCAATGCAAAAACAACTCCACCCCTCCCACAATTAATTAAGCCCCATCGACTCACGAAAGCCAAGGCCCAAACTAGGATTAGATACCCTATTATGCTTGGCCATAAACCAAACTTGCACCTTACACTAGCAACTCGCCAGAGAATTACAAGTGAAAAACTTAAAACTCTAAGGACTTGACGGTGCCCCAAACCAACCTAGAGGAGCTTGTCCTATAATCGATACTCCACGCCAAACCTTACCCCCTTTTGCCTTTACCCAGCCTATATACCGCCGTCGCAAACCTACCTTATGAAAGAACTGCCGTAAGTAAGATAGATAACATTTAACACGTCAGGTCAAGGTGTAGCATATAAGGGGGCAGAGATGAGCTACATTTTCTACACTAGAAAACACCACAAGTGACATGAAACCTTCACCAGAAGGTGGATTTAGCAGTAAAACAAGCAAGATAAGCCTGTTTGAAGCCTGCCATGGGACACGTACACACCGCCCGTCACCCTCCTCAAGAACTAATAAACCACACTTTATAAAAAACAAAACACCAACAGATGAGGCAAGTCGTAACAAGGTAAGTGTACTGGAAAGTGCACTTGGCCACTAAATCAAGAGGTAGCTTACACTTATATAAAGCATTCAACTTACAATTGAAAAACGTTTAAACAAAAACCCGCTTGAGCCCAAACTCCACAGCTCAACAAACAGTTCAAAACCTCAAGCCCCACTATAAACCAAACCATTTAACCCAGTACCAGTATATTTTTAGGCGATAGAAAACACCCACTTGACGCAATAGCATATAGTACCGCAAGGGAACAATGAAAGAACTATGAAAAACCCCAAGCACCAACAAAGCAAAGATCTGACCTTGTACCTTTTGCATCATGGTTTAATAAGCAAATACAGATAAAGCGCACTAAAACCTGCTCACCCGAACCCAGACGAGCTACCTAACAGCAACTTTTTGAGTACACCCGTCCCTGTGGCAAAAGGCTGGAGAGACTGCTAGGTAGAGGTGACACGCCTATCGAGCCTGGTGATAGCTGGTTGCTCAATAAAAGAATTCTAGTTCAACTATAGGACGCCTGAACCTAAATACAAGCATATTTACCACTGTCACTCCTATACTATATACAATAAGGGTACAGCCTTATTGTAATTGAAAACAACCAATCCTAGAGGAAAACACCAAATAAAACACACCAGTTGGCCTTAAAGCAGCCACCAAAAACTAAACGCGTCACAGCACACAATCTTAAAGATACTAAACAAACCAAGAACCCCTAGACCACTTAACTGAGCTACTCTACCACAATAGAGACACCACTGTTAAAATTAGTAATAAGAGCCCCGCTCTCTACATGCACCCCCATAAACTGGAAATAGATAAACTACCAGTAAATAACAGACCACAAATGGAAAAATTTAACACACTTTTTAACCATATAATATAACCCCCTGTTAACCCAACACAGGAGTGCAGCACAGACAGATTAAACGCCACAAAAGGAACTCAGCCACTTAGGGCCCCAACTGTTTACCAAAAACATAGCCTTTAGCCACACAAGTATTAAAGGTGCTGCCTGCCCAGTGATCTTTTAAACGGCCGCGGTATTCTAACCGTGCAAAGGTAGCGTAATCACTTGTCACTTAAATAATGACTAGTATGAACGGCTAAATGAGGGCCCAACTGTCTCCTAAAGCAGATCAATGAACTTGATCCCCTAGTTAAAAAGCTAGGATGTAAACATAAGACGAAAAGACCCTGTGGAGCTTAAAACAAAAACTAATAACCACGGGGCCTCTACCCCCCCCCCTTAGCCTTGTTTTTAGTTGGGGCGACTTCGGAAATAAACAAAACTTCCAAGACCACAGACCAAAAATCTATCAAAGACCCACAAGCCAATGAGACCACCATAAAATTGACCCTGTAACACAGATCAACGAACCAAGTTACCCCAGGGATAACAGCGCCATCCTCTTTTAGAGCCCCTATCGCCAAGAGGGTTTACGACCTCGATGTTGGATCAGGACATCCTGGTGGTGCAGCCACTACCAAGGGTTCGTTTGTTCAACGATTAACTAGTCCTACGTGATCTGAGTTCAGACCGGAGAAATCCAGGTCGGTTTCTATCTATGTTTTTCTCCCTTCAGTACGAAAGGACCCAGGGAGAAGCACCAATAGGACCCCCACGTGCTAATACCAAGCTCTTACCCACACTAAAGAGCCCATTTATCAAAACCAGCGGCCTAAGACCAGGGCCACGCTTTAGGGTGGCAGAGCCAGGTAATTATGCAAAAGGCCTAAGCCCTTACAACAGAAGCTCAAATCTTCTCCCTAATAATTAAAACCACAATAACCCTAGTAGTTAACCCACTAACACTCATCATCCCAATCCTACTAGCAGTTGCCTTCCTAACCCTATTAGAACGAAAAACCCTAGGCTACATACAACTACGCAAGGGCCCAAACATTGTAGGGCCCTACGGCCTACTACAACCAATTGCAGACGGACTAAAACTTTTCACCAAAGAACCCATCCGACCAACGGCATCAACACCAACACTATTTTTAGCCATACCAATACTAGCACTACTACTGTCACTAACAATTTGAGCCCCCATTCCAATACCAAACCCCATCATGGACGCTAATTTAGGCCTATTAATACTACTGGCTATCTCAAGCCTTGCTGTATACTCAATTCTATGATCTGGGTGAGCAACAAACTCAAAATACGCCCTCGTTGGCGCCCTACGGGCAGTCGCACAAACTATCTCTTATGAGGTAACAATAGGAATCATTGTACTATCAACCATAATATTCACGGGGGGATTTTCAATACAAACCCTGCTAACAACACAAAAAAACACGTGATTAGCAACATGTGTATGACCACTAATAATAATATGATACATCTCAACAATTGCAGAAACAAACCGGGCCCCATTCGACCTAACCGAAGGCGAGTCAGAGCTTGTCTCAGGATTTAATGTTGAATACGCAGCCGGCCCATTCGCACTATTCTTCCTAGCAGAATACGCAAACATCTTAATAATAAACACCCTCTCATGTATCCTATTCCTAGGCCCAAACTGCCCCAACACCCCAGAACTATTTTCAATAAATATTATGATTAAAACCTGCATGTTAACACTGGGCTTCCTGTGAATCCGCGCATCATATCCACGATTTCGATATGACCAACTAATGCACCTACTTTGAAAAAACTTCCTACCACTAACCCTAGCCCTTTGCGTCTGATACATTGCCACACCCATTTCAATATCAGGCACCCCCCCACTAACATAACCCAAACTTTGGCAGTGTGCCCGAAACATTAAGGACTACTTTGATAGAGTATGATATGGAGACTCGCCCCTCCCACTTCCTTAGAAAGACAGGCTACGAACCTGCACTACGAAGCCCAAAACTTCGTGTACTTCCAATTATACTACCTACTAGTAAAGTCAGCTAATAAAGCTTTCGGGCCCATACCCCGACAATGTTGGTACACAACCCTTCCTATACTAATAAGCCCAATAACACAAACAATCCTAATCTCAAGCCTAGCGACAGGCACCATCATCACCACATCAAGCCACCACTGACTACTTGCATGACTTGGACTAGAAATCAATACACTAGCCATACTACCACACATTACTAAACAACACCACCCACGAGCAACAGAAGCCGCCACAAAATATTTCCTAACACAAGCTGCAGCCGCTGCCCTAATCCTCCTGGCCAGCCTGATCAACACCTGACAGACCGGACAATGAACAATTATACAGCCAACGCACAACTCAACTGCACTAATTTTAACAGTAGCCATCGCAATAAAACTAGGCTTGGCACCAACACACTTCTGATACCCAGAGGTCCTGCAGGGGTCTACAATAATAACCGCCCTAATCATATCAACATGACAAAAACTTGCCCCCCTAGCCCTACTTTATATAATACACAACCACCTATCACTAAACCTGGTCCTAGTGCTGGGACTCCTATCCACAATAATTGGGGGGTGGTCAGGCCTAAATCAGACACAACTCCGAAAAATCATGGCCTTCTCCTCAATCGCCCATATGGGATGATTAACAATTGCCCTAACTATGGGCCACAGCCTTACAACACTAACCATAATTATCTATTTAGCCGCAACCACAGCAATATTTACCTCTATATTAACAGCATCAACAAAAAACATCACAGACCTTACTACCACCTGGTCTAACTCCTCTACACTTTTAACCATAATAATACTAACACTAATATCACTAGGGGGCCTTCCCCCCCTAACAGGGTTCATGCCAAAACTGCTAATTATCAAAGAACTAACACTACACCAGCTAACCCCACTAGCCACAACATTAGCCCTAATAAGCCTACCAAGCCTATTCTTTTATACCCGCCTAGCCTATTTCACTACACTAACAAACCCGCCCACCACAACCACAACAAAAAACACATGACGATTCAAAAACAACCACACACACCTAATAACCACGGCAACTACTACAACAGCCCTCCTTCTACCAATCACACCACTACTATACAACATATAAACCCCGCCCCACCCCCAGGGACTTAGGTTAACTATTTAAACCAGGGGCCTTCAAAGCCCCAAACAAGAAACACATCTTATTCCCTGAAGGCCTGTAAAACACTAATATACATCTCCTGAATGCAACTCAGACACTTTAATTAAGCTAAGACCTCCCTAGACCGACGGGCTTTGATCCCATAAAACTTTAGTTAACAACTAAACACCCTATCCAGCGGGCTTCAATCTACCTTCTCCCGTTATAGAAAAACGGGAGAAGCCCCGGCACCTTTTTGGGTGCGTCTCCAAACTTGCATTTTGTTGCGTTCTACGCTACGGAGCTTGGTACGAAAAGGACTCAAACCTCTGTCTGTGAGACTACAGCTCACCGCCTTGCCCTCGGCCATCCTACCTGTGACCATCAATCGTTGATTTTTTTCGACAAACCACAAAGACATCGGCACCCTGTATCTACTTTTTGGCGCCTGGGCCGGAATAGCCGGCACTGGCCTAAGCTTGCTAATTCGAGCTGAGCTTAGCCAGCCTGGAACCCTTCTTGGGGACGACCAAATCTATAATGTGGTTGTAACCGCCCATGCTTTTGTAATAATCTTCTTCATGGTAATACCCGTAATGATCGGGGGCTTCGGAAACTGGCTGGTTCCACTAATAATTGGGGCCCCAGACATGGCTTTTCCACGAATAAACAACATAAGCTTTTGACTCCTGCCCCCCTCACTACTCCTTTTACTGGCCTCTTCCGGAGTTGAAGCCGGGGCAGGAACTGGCTGAACCGTCTACCCACCACTAGCTGCCAACCTGGCCCATGCAGGAGCATCCGTAGACCTGACAATTTTTTCCCTGCACCTAGCAGGGGTTTCTTCCATCCTGGGGGCTATTAACTTTATTACCACCTGCATTAATATAAAAGCCCCAGCAATAACTCAATACAACACCCCCCTCTTCGTATGATCTGTACTTATCACCGCAGTACTTCTTCTACTGTCTCTGCCAGTACTAGCTGCCGGCATCACAATACTATTAACAGACCGAAACCTAAACACCACCTTCTTTGACCCGGCAGGCGGAGGAGACCCCGTGCTATACCAACACCTGTTCTGATTTTTTGGGCACCCAGAAGTTTACATCTTAATTTTACCCGGATTTGGTATGATCTCCCACATCGTAGCATACTACGCTGGTAAAAAAGAGCCCTTTGGCTACATGGGCATGGTGTGGGCCATGGTCTCTATCGGATTCCTTGGTTTTATCGTCTGAGCCCACCATATATTCACAGTTGGCATGGATGTAGACACCCGCGCATACTTTACCTCTGCCACAATAATTATTGCAATCCCAACTGGGGTAAAAGTATTCAGCTGGTTAGCAACCCTTCATGGCGGACTAATCAAATGAGACGCAGCCTTGCTGTGGGCTCTTGGCTTTATCTTCCTGTTTACCGTGGGCGGACTAACCGGGATCGTCTTAGCAAACTCATCCCTGGATATTGTATTACATGACACATACTACGTAGTCGCACACTTCCACTACGTCTTATCTATAGGAGCAGTATTTGCAATTATAGGCGGATTCGTACACTGATTTCCACTATTTACTGGCTTCTCATTACATAGCACTTTAACAAAAGCCCAATTCGGGGTTATATTTATTGGCGTAAACATAACATTCTTCCCCCAACACTTTTTAGGTCTTGCTGGAATGCCACGACGGTACTCAGACTACCCAGACGCCTACACACTATGGAACACTGTCTCATCA
>NW_026612556.1:0-17428 GCF_029931775.1 Euleptes europaea | reverse complement strand
TCAGAGGTTTTCTTTTTCATCGGGTTCTTTTGAGCATTCTATCACTCAAGCCTTGCACCTACACCAGAGCTTGGAGGTTGTTGACCCCCAAGCGGAATTACTCCCCTAAACCCGTTTGAAGTTCCCCTACTTAATACCGCAGTACTACTGGCATCAGGTGTTACAGTAACCTGAGCCCACCATTCAATCATAGGAGGAGAACGAAAAGAGGCCATACAGGCCCTAGTGCTTACAATCATACTGGGGGCCTACTTTACACTACTACAGGCTATAGAATATCTGGAGGCCTCTTTCACAGTAGCAGACGGAGCCTATGGCACCACCTTTTTTGTGGCCACTGGCTTCCACGGACTACATGTAATCATTGGGACTAGCTTCCTAGTAGTCTGCCTGCTACGCCAAATAAAATTCCACTTCACCACTGACCACCACTTTGGATTCGAAGCGGCCGCATGATACTGACACTTTGTAGACGTTGTTTGACTCTTCCTTTACATCTCAATCTATTGATGAGGTTCATAACTTCCTTAGTATTTAAAAGTACAGGTGACTTCCACTCACAAAGCCTTAGCTCATAATTAACCCTAAGAGGAAGTAATAAACATTATAATAGTAACTCTAATATCCACCGCACTAACCGCCGCCCTAATCATCATTAGCTTTTGACTACCACAAGCCACCCCTGACACAGAAAAATTGTCCCCATACGAATGCGGCTTTGACCCAGTCGGTTCAGCACGACTACCTTTCTCATTGCGATTTTTTCTAGTCGCTATCTTATTCCTACTTTTTGACCTAGAAATCGCCCTACTCCTACCAACCCCGTGAGCTATTAACTTACCCTCCCCCAATTCAACCCTTATATGAACTACAACAATTATCACCCTACTAGCCCTGGGCCTAGTCTATGAGTGATCCCAAGGAGGACTAGAATGAGCAGAATATAGAGGCTAATCTAAAGCAAGATCACTAATTTCGACTTAGTACATCCCAAAATAATGGGGCCACTAACTATGCTACCTCAACACCTACTGATACTAGCCATCTTTACCCTAAGCCTTATAGGACTAGCACTCCACCGTAAACATCTTGTATCTGCCCTTCTATGCATCGAGGGCCTGCTTTTAAGCCTATTTATTGGACTTAGTGCTATCTCCTTAACCCAACACCTGTCAACCACTGCCACCCTTCCAATTACCCTCTTGACCATGTCCGCATGTGAGGCAGGAGCAGGACTGGCCCTATTAGCTGCATCCTCCCGCACTCACGCAACAGACCACCTAAAAACCATAAGCCTATTAAAATGCTAAAACTAACCATAGCAACAGTAATACTAGTCCCAACCGCCCTTTTAGCCCCAACTAAATACACCTTCCACATTTATACGGCCCTATCTATAACAACAACACTCCTATTAATAGGACAATTAAACGCCCCCACACTAACAAAAATCTGACATGTCAACACATGGATAACACTCGACCAATTCTCAACCCCCCTGACTATTCTTTCATCCTGATTGCTCCCACTTATAGTAGTAGCAAGCCAAAGCCACATGGCCAAAGAGCCTCAGTCCCGACAACGCCTGTTCTTATCAACCTGTGCTCTGCTACAAACCACCCTAATTCTAACATTCGCCTCAAACAACTTAATACTATTCTACCTGTTATTTGAAGCAACACTAATCCCAACACTAATCCTTATCACGCGTTGGGGCAGCCAAACAGAGCGACTCGCCGCAGGCACTTATTTCCTGTTCTATACACTATCCGGCTCACTCCCACTATTAGTAATAATTTTATATTCATACACCCACAACTACCACACAACACCACTAATAATGTCAATAAAGCACCCAGAAATACTAATAACATGAACCAACTCACTAGTATGACTATCATGTCTTCTAGCATTTATAGTAAAAATACCCCTATACTCCATGCACTTATGACTACCAAAAGCACACGTTGAGGCCCCAATCGCTGGATCAATAATCCTGGCCGCCGTACTTCTTAAACTGGGAGGATACGGCATCATCCGAATCACCCCAATCCTAAACCCAACAACACAAACTATGTGCTACCCCCTCATTATTCTAGCCCTCTGGGGAATAATTATAACCAGCCTCATTTGCCTACGTCAAACAGACTTAAAATCCATCATTGCCTACTCCTCAGTAAGCCACATAGGCCTTGTAACTGCAGGAGCCCTAATTCAGACCCCATGAAGTATCTCAGGAACAATAATTCTAATGGTCGCCCACGGATTAGCCTCTTCTATACTATTTTGCCTAGCCAACACAAACTATGAACGAACCCACACTCGAACTTTATTAATAACACGGGGCCTTCAACTCACCCTCCCACTTATAGCCACATGATGACTTATGGCAAACTTAGCCAACATGGCCCTACCCCCTACAATCAACCTGATGGGGGAATTAATAATCATTACTTCTGCTATAAACTGAGCCACCATAACAATCATCTTAACAGGCCTAACGACGCTATTAACCGCCCTATACTCCCTATATGTCTTCATTATAACGCAACGAAACAAAACACCAACAAATACCTCCCACCCACCCTCAAACACCCGAGAACACCTATTAATAGCCCTTCACCTCATCCCTATGGCACTATTAATTATAAACCCAAAACTAATCCTGTAGCACCCAGAAGTAGGCATAGTTTGATCAAAACACTAAGCTGTGGACTTAACAACAGGGGCACCCCGCCCCTTGCATACCGAGAGGGACGACACAAATTGGAACTGCTAATTCAAATTACCGAAGTTAAATTCTCCGGACCACTCCACATTATAACCCAAGACTTTCAAAGGATATTAGACCTTCCTTTAATCTTAGGCATTAACACTACTTGGTGCAACTCCAAGTGAAAGTACATGACCTCCATACTATTCTACTCAACCATAATTTCAACCCTGCTAGTCCTTATTGCCCCTATTATTACCTCTATGTTTATTACACAAGCCTCGGGCTACTTCACACAAACTACTAAACTTGCCTGCCTGACAAGCCTAATTCCAACCAATATTTTTATCAACTACGGAATACAAACAACTATAACCAACGCTACCTGACTACAAACGTCCTTCAACATTAATATCAGCTTCCTATTTGATATTTACTCTACCACGTTTATAACAACAGCCCTATTTATCACCTGGGCCATCCTGGAGTTCTCAGATTGATATATAAAACTAGACCCGAACAAAAACAAATTTATAAAATACTTAATACTATTCCTCCTAGCCATAATAACCATAACAACAGCAAACAGCCTATTACAACTATTTGTTGGCTGGGAAGGGGTAGGCATCATATCCTTCTTACTAATCGGGTGGTGGCACGGGCGCACCAATGCAAACACATCCGCCCTACAAGCTGTTATATACAACCGAATCGGAGACATTGGACTAATCCTGTCTTTAGCTTGATTCGCAATACACTACAACACATGGGACGTACAACAAACATTCTCACATACGACCCCCCCCACCCTGCCACTACTAGGCCTAGTCTTAGCAGCCATGGGAAAATCCGCCCAATTTGGGCTACACCCATGGCTGCCAGCAGCCATAGAAGGCCCAACCCCAGTATCAGCACTACTTCACTCTAGCACAATAGTCGTTGCCGGAATTTTTCTACTGGCCCGGCTATTCCCAATAATACAAAACAGCCAGGCCACAACTACCCTCTGCCTATGCCTAGGAGCAATAACTACAACCTTTGCAGCACTCTGTGCCCTCACACAAAACGATATCAAAAAGATCATTGCCTTCTCCACCTCAAGCCAGCTCGGCCTAATAATACTAACACTAGGACTAAACCAGCCACAGTTAACATACCTACACATCACCACACACGCCTTTTTCAAGGCCATACTATTCCTATGCGCAGGTTCAGTAATTCATAATCTCGGGGACGAACAAGACATCCGAAAAATAGGAAGCACCCAAAAAACAATACCGCTAACCACAACCTGTATAACTATCGGCAACCTAGCCCTAACAGGGGCCCCCTTCCTAGCTGGATTTTACACTAAAGACGTAATCATTGAAACAATAAACACATCACACTTAAACGCCTGAGCCCTATCAACCACTATTATTGCTACCGCCCTTACAGCCGCCTACAGCCTACGCCTAACCTTTTATGTCCAAACAAATAAGCCTCGATACAACACAACTACAACCCCAGCAGAAACAAACCCAAGCCAGACTCGACCCCTAGTACGACTCGCCATAGGAAGTATTATATCTGGCCTATTTGTGGCCACAACAATACTACCAACCCCACCCCAAACAATAACAATGGGCCCAATTACAAAACTAGCCGCCACAATTATCACGCTAGTAGGCCTGCTATGTGCTATAGATATCACCATACAAACATCCAACCTATTAAAACCAAAACAAAGTACACCAAGTACATCCTCAACACAACTGGGGTTCTTTAACACCCTTGCACACCGAGCCCAACCAAAATACAACATACAATTCGGACAAAACACCGCTATGCACTTAAATGACCTTATCTGATATGAGGCCATCGCCCCAAAAACAGCCATATTAATTAACACCGCCCTAGCTAAAAAACTGTCCAAATCACACACCGGACACATCAAAACATACCTAGTCATACTTATTGCCACTCTAGCCGCCGCAATTACCACATACTACTAAACCGCACGTAGCCCCCCAAAACTCGACCCTCGAGTTAACTCAAGGACAACAAACAGGGCCACCATTAAACTCCCCCCACACAACAATAATAACGGCCCGCCCAAAGAATATATCAATGCAACACCACTAAAATCAGTCCGAGTACCCTCAAAACCAAAATCGTCCCCACCAGACGCCCCACACCCATCAATAGACAACCCTCCAAAGTACCAAACTAAAAACAAAACTAATATAAAATACCCAAACACATAATACAAAACAGAGTAATCCAACCACACCTCAGGATATTGGTCTGCTGAAAGTGCCACAGAATAAGCAAAGACTACCAATATCCCACCTAAATAAATTAAAAATAACACCAATGCAATAAAGGACCCACCAAAAATAACTAACACCACACTACCACCCAACGCAGACACTACAAGTCCCATCGCCCCAAAAACAGGAGAAGGATTTGACGCTACACCAATAAACCCCAACACCATACACAACACAGTAAAAAAAACAAAGTACGACATAATTTTCATTTGGCCATGCCAAAACCTGTGATACGAAAAACCACCGTTGTTATTCAACTATAAAAACCAATAATGACCCCAATCCGAAAAACACACCCAATAATCAAAATAATAAACAACTCATTTATTGACCTCCCCACACCATCAAACATCTCCGCTTGATGAAACTTTGGGTCCTTGTTAGGGCTGTGCCTACTAATCCAAATCTCCACCGGCCTATTCTTGGCCATGCACTACACCGCAGACACCTCCACAGCATTCTCATCAATCGCCCACATCTGTCGTGACGTACAACACGGCTGACTAATCCGAAACATCCACGCCAACGGCGCCTCCATATTTTTTATCTGCCTTTATATACACATCGGGCGAGGCCTATACTACGGCTCATACTTATACAAAGAGACCTGAAACATCGGCGTGGCCCTACTATTCCTAGTAATAGCAACCGCGTTCGTGGGCTATGTCCTGCCATGGGGACAGATATCATTCTGAGGGGCTACCGTAATCACAAACCTACTATCAGCAGTTCCATATATAGGAAACACCCTAGTAGAGTGAATTTGAGGCGGGTTCGCCGTAGATAACGCAACACTAACACGATTTTTCACTTTCCACTTCCTACTGCCATTCATCATCTCAGCCACTGCAATCCTACACATACTATTCCTACACGAAACGGGATCAAACAACCCAACAGGGGTAAACTCAAACTCAGATAAAATTCCGTTCCACCCATACTTTTCAACTAAAGACCTGCTAGGGGCAGCCCTTATAATAATAACACTACTGTACCTATCCCTTTTCTCCCCACAACTGCTTGGGGACCCAGAAAACTTTACCCCAGCAAACCCCCTAATAACCCCACCACACATCAAACCAGAATGGTACTTCCTATTCGCCTACGCCATCCTACGTTCCATCCCAAACAAACTTGGAGGAGTACTTGCCCTAATAATATCCATTATAATCCTACTGCTAATCCCACTTACACACAACTCAAAACAACGAACAAGCACATTCCGACCACTATCACAACTAACATTTTGAACCATAATCGCCACTATCGCTATCCTAACCTGAATCGGAGGACAACCAGTCGAAGACCCATTTATCATAATCGGACAACTAGCTTCCGTCCTATACTTCACAACAATCCTACTATTAAGCCCCACAATCAATAAACTAGAGAATAAACTAATAAACTGATAACCCCACCAGCCCTTGTAGCTTAAACCACACTTAAAGCACTGACCTTGTAAGTCAAAGATTGGAACGCATTACAACCCTGGGGCACTACTCACACCCCCACATACAAAAAAGACTCAACTCTTAACTCTAGTCCCCAAAACTAGTGTTTTCACTTAAACTATTTTCTGAGACCACCCCACCCAAATAGGCTTCACCCCCACACGGGGGTGGAGCCTATATGGCCACTTAACAACCTTATAAACTCCAAGGCCTCCGCCCGCAGTATATCAAAAAAAAGACTCAACTCTTAACTCTAGTCCCCAAAACTAGTGTTTTCACTTAAACTATTTTCTAAGACCACCCCACCCAAATAGGCTTCACCCCCACACGGGGGTGGAGCCTATATGGCCACTTAACAACCTTATAAACTCCAAGGCCTCCGCCCGCAGTATATCAAAAAAAAGACTCAACTCTTAACTCTAGTCCCCAAAACTAGTGTTTTCACTTAAACTATTTTCTAAGACCACCCCACCCAAATAGGCTTCACCCCCACACGGGGGTGGAGCCTATATGGCCACTTAACAACCTTATAAACTCCAAGGCCTCCGCCCGCAGTATATCAAAAAAAGACTCAACTCTTAACTCTAGTCCCCAAAACTAGTGTTTTCACTTAAACTATTTTCTGAGACCACCCCACCCAAATAGGCTTCACCCCCACACGGGGGTGGAGCCTATATGGCCACTTAACAACCTTATAAACTCCAAGGCCTCCGCCCGCAGTATATCAAAAAAAAGACTCAACTCTTAACTCTAGTCCCCAAAACTAGTGTTTTCACTTAAACTATTTTCTGAGACCACCCCACCCAAATAGGCTTCACCCCCACACGGGGGTGGAGCCTATATGGCCATTTAACAACCTTATAAACTCCAGGACCTCCATTAGTGTCTAGGGTTATGGGGGGTCCCCCTTTACATACTATGTATAATCAACATACATTTATTTGCCCCATGAATATTGTCCCAGTACATATTATTATTAATTTTACATAATACATACTATGTATAATCAACATACATCTATCTGCCCCATGAATATTGTCCCAGTACATCCTATCATTGATTTTACATAGTACATATCATCAAATAAGCGTGGATTAATAAATCCATGTATTTAAGACATATTGATTCTTTACCGGACATATCCCGAGAGATCATCAATCCTTGTATTCGCACACCAGGTGCCCAGTCTCGTAGTCCATGAAATGTAGACTAACACACAGTGCCCTTTCCAAGGCCTCTGGTTCTGTGAGGTCAAGTCCATTAATCGCTGACGTATCACTCGTGCCTTTTAAGAGGCCTTTGGTTGCTAGGATTAGTTACACGTCTCCTCATACTCATAGCATCCCTGTGCTGTCATGCGGCTGGTATTTTTATTTTTAGGGTGGTATATCACAACCTCATTTCCAGTGGCTGTCAACTAACAACTCTGCTGAACCTACGGTGCAAGATGGCCCACGATCCCACAAGCCCACCCAGGGGTAAATTATTCATGCTCGAAGGACATATAATTATTTACTAGACTAAAAACCAATGAATAAACACGACACCTATACCTATACCTATACCTATACCTACACCTACACCTACACCTACACCCATACCCACACCCATACCCATACCCATACCCACACCCATACCCATACCCATACCCATCCCACACACACACACACACACACACACACACACACACACGCCCCCCATACACCCACATACACCCACACACACCCACGCCCCGAACACGCCCATACTCACACGGCTACCTCCGGCAAACCCCCCTTACCCCCCACTAAGAATTTTTCCCTGCAATTAAAGTGCTTCTCGCCAAACCCCTAAAACGAGATTTAATTGCAAAAATTTTTTCTTAGTTGCGATCCAAGACTTGCCATAATACCACAAGAACAAAAATCGCAGCTCCCCACACACAAAATAAAACCCCAAAATGTATATATATATATATATATATATATATATATATTACACACACTAAACCACACAACGGCAACTCCGTTACTGTAGCTTAAATAATACTAAAGCACGGCCCTGAAGTTGCCGTTATGGATCCTAGTAATTTCCCGGAAACACACCGTTTTGGTCCTAAACTTATTATTATTTTTAACTCGAATTACACATGCAAGCCTCCACACCCCTGTGCAAACCCCCACACAGTGCCTACCCACTAGGCCAGGAGCAGGTATCAGGCACACCACACTATTTAGCCCCAGACACCTAGCACCGCCACACCCACACGGGGCCCAGCAGTGATAAACATTAATGTATAAGCCATAAAGCTTGACTTAGCCACAGTTAAACCAGACGGGGCGGTAAATTTCGTGCCAGCCACCGCGGTTATACGAAAGCCCCAAAATAATAATACTCGGCGTAAAAAGTGACTAGACCCCTAAAACTTAATAAAAGAAGGCTGAGCTGCACCTACGTTGTAAAATACTAACCAATGCAAAAACAACTCCACCCCTCCCACAATTAATTAAGCCCCATCGACTCACGAAAGCCAAGGCCCAAACTAGGATTAGATACCCTATTATGCTTGGCCATAAACCAAACTTGCACCTTACACTAGCAACTCGCCAGAGAATTACAAGTGAAAAACTTAAAACTCTAAGGACTTGACGGTGCCCCAAACCAACCTAGAGGAGCTTGTCCTATAATCGATACTCCACGCCAAACCTTACCCCCTTTTGCCTTTACCCAGCCTATATACCGCCGTCGCAAACCTACCTTATGAAAGAACTGCCGTAAGTAAGATAGATAACATTTAACACGTCAGGTCAAGGTGTAGCATATAAGGGGGCAGAGATGAGCTACATTTTCTACACTAGAAAACACCACAAGTGACATGAAACCTTCACCAGAAGGTGGATTTAGCAGTAAAACAAGCAAGATAAGCCTGTTTGAAGCCTGCCATGGGACACGTACACACCGCCCGTCACCCTCCTCAAGAACTAATAAACCACACTTTATAAAAAACAAAACACCAACAGATGAGGCAAGTCGTAACAAGGTAAGTGTACTGGAAAGTGCACTTGGCCACTAAATCAAGAGGTAGCTTACACTTATATAAAGCATTCAACTTACAATTGAAAAACGTTTAAACAAAAACCCGCTTGAGCCCAAACTCCACAGCTCAACAAACAGTTCAAAACCTCAAGCCCCACTATAAACCAAACCATTTAACCCAGTACCAGTATATTTTTAGGCGATAGAAAACACCCACTTGACGCAATAGCATATAGTACCGCAAGGGAACAATGAAAGAACTATGAAAAACCCCAAGCACCAACAAAGCAAAGATCTGACCTTGTACCTTTTGCATCATGGTTTAATAAGCAAATACAGATAAAGCGCACTAAAACCTGCTCACCCGAACCCAGACGAGCTACCTAACAGCAACTTTTTGAGTACACCCGTCCCTGTGGCAAAAGGCTGGAGAGACTGCTAGGTAGAGGTGACACGCCTATCGAGCCTGGTGATAGCTGGTTGCTCAATAAAAGAATTCTAGTTCAACTATAGGACGCCTGAACCTAAATACAAGCATATTTACCACTGTCACTCCTATACTATATACAATAAGGGTACAGCCTTATTGTAATTGAAAACAACCAATCCTAGAGGAAAACACCAAATAAAACACACCAGTTGGCCTTAAAGCAGCCACCAAAAACTAAACGCGTCACAGCACACAATCTTAAAGATACTAAACAAACCAAGAACCCCTAGACCACTTAACTGAGCTACTCTACCACAATAGAGACACCACTGTTAAAATTAGTAATAAGAGCCCCGCTCTCTACATGCACCCCCATAAACTGGAAATAGATAAACTACCAGTAAATAACAGACCACAAATGGAAAAATTTAACACACTTTTTAACCATATAATATAACCCCCTGTTAACCCAACACAGGAGTGCAGCACAGACAGATTAAACGCCACAAAAGGAACTCAGCCACTTAGGGCCCCAACTGTTTACCAAAAACATAGCCTTTAGCCACACAAGTATTAAAGGTGCTGCCTGCCCAGTGATCTTTTAAACGGCCGCGGTATTCTAACCGTGCAAAGGTAGCGTAATCACTTGTCACTTAAATAATGACTAGTATGAACGGCTAAATGAGGGCCCAACTGTCTCCTAAAGCAGATCAATGAACTTGATCCCCTAGTTAAAAAGCTAGGATGTAAACATAAGACGAAAAGACCCTGTGGAGCTTAAAACAAAAACTAATAACCACGGGGCCTCTACCCCCCCCCCTTAGCCTTGTTTTTAGTTGGGGCGACTTCGGAAATAAACAAAACTTCCAAGACCACAGACCAAAAATCTATCAAAGACCCACAAGCCAATGAGACCACCATAAAATTGACCCTGTAACACAGATCAACGAACCAAGTTACCCCAGGGATAACAGCGCCATCCTCTTTTAGAGCCCCTATCGCCAAGAGGGTTTACGACCTCGATGTTGGATCAGGACATCCTGGTGGTGCAGCCACTACCAAGGGTTCGTTTGTTCAACGATTAACTAGTCCTACGTGATCTGAGTTCAGACCGGAGAAATCCAGGTCGGTTTCTATCTATGTTTTTCTCCCTTCAGTACGAAAGGACCCAGGGAGAAGCACCAATAGGACCCCCACGTGCTAATACCAAGCTCTTACCCACACTAAAGAGCCCATTTATCAAAACCAGCGGCCTAAGACCAGGGCCACGCTTTAGGGTGGCAGAGCCAGGTAATTATGCAAAAGGCCTAAGCCCTTACAACAGAAGCTCAAATCTTCTCCCTAATAATTAAAACCACAATAACCCTAGTAGTTAACCCACTAACACTCATCATCCCAATCCTACTAGCAGTTGCCTTCCTAACCCTATTAGAACGAAAAACCCTAGGCTACATACAACTACGCAAGGGCCCAAACATTGTAGGGCCCTACGGCCTACTACAACCAATTGCAGACGGACTAAAACTTTTCACCAAAGAACCCATCCGACCAACGGCATCAACACCAACACTATTTTTAGCCATACCAATACTAGCACTACTACTGTCACTAACAATTTGAGCCCCCATTCCAATACCAAACCCCATCATGGACGCTAATTTAGGCCTATTAATACTACTGGCTATCTCAAGCCTTGCTGTATACTCAATTCTATGATCTGGGTGAGCAACAAACTCAAAATACGCCCTCGTTGGCGCCCTACGGGCAGTCGCACAAACTATCTCTTATGAGGTAACAATAGGAATCATTGTACTATCAACCATAATATTCACGGGGGGATTTTCAATACAAACCCTGCTAACAACACAAAAAAACACGTGATTAGCAACATGTGTATGACCACTAATAATAATATGATACATCTCAACAATTGCAGAAACAAACCGGGCCCCATTCGACCTAACCGAAGGCGAGTCAGAGCTTGTCTCAGGATTTAATGTTGAATACGCAGCCGGCCCATTCGCACTATTCTTCCTAGCAGAATACGCAAACATCTTAATAATAAACACCCTCTCATGTATCCTATTCCTAGGCCCAAACTGCCCCAACACCCCAGAACTATTTTCAATAAATATTATGATTAAAACCTGCATGTTAACACTGGGCTTCCTGTGAATCCGCGCATCATATCCACGATTTCGATATGACCAACTAATGCACCTACTTTGAAAAAACTTCCTACCACTAACCCTAGCCCTTTGCGTCTGATACATTGCCACACCCATTTCAATATCAGGCACCCCCCCACTAACATAACCCAAACTTTGGCAGTGTGCCCGAAACATTAAGGACTACTTTGATAGAGTATGATATGGAGACTCGCCCCTCCCACTTCCTTAGAAAGACAGGCTACGAACCTGCACTACGAAGCCCAAAACTTCGTGTACTTCCAATTATACTACCTACTAGTAAAGTCAGCTAATAAAGCTTTCGGGCCCATACCCCGACAATGTTGGTACACAACCCTTCCTATACTAATAAGCCCAATAACACAAACAATCCTAATCTCAAGCCTAGCGACAGGCACCATCATCACCACATCAAGCCACCACTGACTACTTGCATGACTTGGACTAGAAATCAATACACTAGCCATACTACCACACATTACTAAACAACACCACCCACGAGCAACAGAAGCCGCCACAAAATATTTCCTAACACAAGCTGCAGCCGCTGCCCTAATCCTCCTGGCCAGCCTGATCAACACCTGACAGACCGGACAATGAACAATTATACAGCCAACGCACAACTCAACTGCACTAATTTTAACAGTAGCCATCGCAATAAAACTAGGCTTGGCACCAACACACTTCTGATACCCAGAGGTCCTGCAGGGGTCTACAATAATAACCGCCCTAATCATATCAACATGACAAAAACTTGCCCCCCTAGCCCTACTTTATATAATACACAACCACCTATCACTAAACCTGGTCCTAGTGCTGGGACTCCTATCCACAATAATTGGGGGGTGGTCAGGCCTAAATCAGACACAACTCCGAAAAATCATGGCCTTCTCCTCAATCGCCCATATGGGATGATTAACAATTGCCCTAACTATGGGCCACAGCCTTACAACACTAACCATAATTATCTATTTAGCCGCAACCACAGCAATATTTACCTCTATATTAACAGCATCAACAAAAAACATCACAGACCTTACTACCACCTGGTCTAACTCCTCTACACTTTTAACCATAATAATACTAACACTAATATCACTAGGGGGCCTTCCCCCCCTAACAGGGTTCATGCCAAAACTGCTAATTATCAAAGAACTAACACTACACCAGCTAACCCCACTAGCCACAACATTAGCCCTAATAAGCCTACCAAGCCTATTCTTTTATACCCGCCTAGCCTATTTCACTACACTAACAAACCCGCCCACCACAACCACAACAAAAAACACATGACGATTCAAAAACAACCACACACACCTAATAACCACGGCAACTACTACAACAGCCCTCCTTCTACCAATCACACCACTACTATACAACATATAAACCCCGCCCCACCCCCAGGGACTTAGGTTAACTATTTAAACCAGGGGCCTTCAAAGCCCCAAACAAGAAACACATCTTATTCCCTGAAGGCCTGTAAAACACTAATATACATCTCCTGAATGCAACTCAGACACTTTAATTAAGCTAAGACCTCCCTAGACCGACGGGCTTTGATCCCATAAAACTTTAGTTAACAACTAAACACCCTATCCAGCGGGCTTCAATCTACCTTCTCCCGTTATAGAAAAACGGGAGAAGCCCCGGCACCTTTTTGGGTGCGTCTCCAAACTTGCATTTTGTTGCGTTCTACGCTACGGAGCTTGGTACGAAAAGGACTCAAACCTCTGTCTGTGAGACTACAGCTCACCGCCTTGCCCTCGGCCATCCTACCTGTGACCATCAATCGTTGATTTTTTTCGACAAACCACAAAGACATCGGCACCCTGTATCTACTTTTTGGCGCCTGGGCCGGAATAGCCGGCACTGGCCTAAGCTTGCTAATTCGAGCTGAGCTTAGCCAGCCTGGAACCCTTCTTGGGGACGACCAAATCTATAATGTGGTTGTAACCGCCCATGCTTTTGTAATAATCTTCTTCATGGTAATACCCGTAATGATCGGGGGCTTCGGAAACTGGCTGGTTCCACTAATAATTGGGGCCCCAGACATGGCTTTTCCACGAATAAACAACATAAGCTTTTGACTCCTGCCCCCCTCACTACTCCTTTTACTGGCCTCTTCCGGAGTTGAAGCCGGGGCAGGAACTGGCTGAACCGTCTACCCACCACTAGCTGCCAACCTGGCCCATGCAGGAGCATCCGTAGACCTGACAATTTTTTCCCTGCACCTAGCAGGGGTTTCTTCCATCCTGGGGGCTATTAACTTTATTACCACCTGCATTAATATAAAAGCCCCAGCAATAACTCAATACAACACCCCCCTCTTCGTATGATCTGTACTTATCACCGCAGTACTTCTTCTACTGTCTCTGCCAGTACTAGCTGCCGGCATCACAATACTATTAACAGACCGAAACCTAAACACCACCTTCTTTGACCCGGCAGGCGGAGGAGACCCCGTGCTATACCAACACCTGTTCTGATTTTTTGGGCACCCAGAAGTTTACATCTTAATTTTACCCGGATTTGGTATGATCTCCCACATCGTAGCATACTACGCTGGTAAAAAAGAGCCCTTTGGCTACATGGGCATGGTGTGGGCCATGGTCTCTATCGGATTCCTTGGTTTTATCGTCTGAGCCCACCATATATTCACAGTTGGCATGGATGTAGACACCCGCGCATACTTTACCTCTGCCACAATAATTATTGCAATCCCAACTGGGGTAAAAGTATTCAGCTGGTTAGCAACCCTTCATGGCGGACTAATCAAATGAGACGCAGCCTTGCTGTGGGCTCTTGGCTTTATCTTCCTGTTTACCGTGGGCGGACTAACCGGGATCGTCTTAGCAAACTCATCCCTGGATATTGTATTACATGACACATACTACGTAGTCGCACACTTCCACTACGTCTTATCTATAGGAGCAGTATTTGCAATTATAGGCGGATTCGTACACTGATTTCCACTATTTACTGGCTTCTCATTACATAGCACTTTAACAAAAGCCCAATTCGGGGTTATATTTATTGGCGTAAACATAACATTCTTCCCCCAACACTTTTTAGGTCTTGCTGGAATGCCACGACGGTACTCAGACTACCCAGACGCCTACACACTATGGAACACTGTCTCATCAATTGGATCACTAACATCACTTGTTGCCGTCATCATAATAATATATATTATCTGAGAGGCATTTTCTGCCAAACGGACCCCAAATAACACAGAACTAACACACGTCAACCTAGAGTGACTCCACGGCTGCCCGCCCCCATACCACACGTATGAAGAACCAGCCTTTGTCCAATCTTAACCTGCCAAGAGACGAGGGACTCGAACCCCCACCTTTTAGTTTCAAGCTAAACGTACGCCCACTGCGTACCCCTCTCTTATCAAACACGAGCCTCTAGTAAATTATTACATAGCACTGTCAGGGCTAAATTACAGTCTAACCCCTGTGAGACTCAATGGCACAACCTGCCCAACTAGGATTCCAAGACGCAGCATCCCCCATCATAGAAGAGCTCCTCCACTTCCACGACCACGCACTTATAATCGTATTCCTTATCAGCGCCTTCGTCCTATATATTATCTCTCTTATAATAACAACCACACTAACGCACACTAACACAATAGATGCCCAAGCAGTTGAAATAATCTGAACAGTCCTGCCGTCTATCATTCTAATCATAATTGCACTGCCGTCCTTACGAATCCTGTACCTAATAGATGAGATTAACAACCCACACCTAACAATTAAGGCCCTTGGACACCAATGATATTGAAGCTACGAATACACAGACTATGAAAACCTAACATTTGACTCCTATATGACCCCAACAACAGACCTGTGATCAGGGGCCATTCGACTACTAGAGACAGACCACCGAATAGTTGTACCCGTAGAGTCCCCGATCCGCATGTTAATTTCAGCCGAAGACGTCCTTCACTCTTGAGCCGTCCCCTCACTAGGCATTAAAACCGATGCAATCCCTGGGCGACTAAACCAGACAACATTTACTACAGCTTCCCCAGGCCTATTTTACGGCCAGTGCTCAGAAATCTGCGGGTCAAACCACAGCTTTATGCCCATTGTAGTAGAAGCCACCACCCTAGACAACTTCGAATTATGGTCTAACATGATACTTCAATCTTTAAGAAGCTTTACATAATAGCATTGGCCTTTTAAGCCAAAGATTGGAACAATAACCACTTAAAGACGTGCCCCAACTAAACCCCGCTCCGTGACTTATAATTATGTTAACCGTATGGTTTATCACCCTCCTTATAATAAAACCAAAGCTGTTAAAACACCAGATAGCCAACCAACCAACTACAAAACCCCTAAGCACCCAGCCCCCATGCTGATCCTGATTATGATGTTAAACCTATTCGACCAATTCGCAACCCCACAGATAATAGGAGTCCCATTAATCCTGCTTGCCCTACTGGCCCCAACAACACTATTTCACTCACAAACACATCTAATACCAAGCCGCACATGGGCACTAAAACTATGACTAATAAAAACCGCCACAAAACAACTAATATCCCCAATCAGTAAGACAGGACACCCCTGAGCACTGCTTCTATTAACAATTTTGTTATACCTATTAACAATCAACCTGCTAGGGCTATTACCATACACATTTACCCCCACCACACAACTATCCATAAACATAAGCCTGGCCCTACCAATATGACTATTTACAGTACTTGTTGGGCTTTGAAACCAGCCCACCGCCTCCATCGGACACCTACTACCCATGGGCACACCCACCCCGCTAGTTCCAATTTTAGTAATTATCGAAACAGCTAGCCTATTAATTCGACCCCTAGCCCTGGGGGTGCGTCTTACTGCAAACCTAACTGCAGGACACCTGTTAATCCAACTTATCTCAACAGCCACACTTGTATTAATGCCATTAATACCATCAGTATCAGTGCTAACCTCAGTCACCCTCCTATTGTTAACCGCCCTAGAAGTCGCTGTTGCAATGATCCAAGCATATGTATTCGTACTATTATTAAGTCTCTACCTACAAGAAAACGTTTAATGACCCACCAAGCCCACAGCTTCCACATAGTAGACCAAAGCCCATGGCCCCTAACAGGGGCCATTGCAGCCTTATTAATAACCTCTGGGCTCGCAATATGGTTCCACTTTGGCTCAAATACATTAATAACCATCGGCCTTACCACTATACTATTAACAATACTGCAATGATGACGAGATGTTGTTCGGGAAGGAACCTACCAAGGCCACCACACCCACCAAGTTCAACAGGGACTTCGTTATGGCATAATTTTA
>NW_026612555.1:0-17430 GCF_029931775.1 Euleptes europaea | reverse complement strand
TAGTGTGGTTGTTATTATAAGAGAGATAATATATAGGACGAAGGCGCTGATAAGGAATACGATTATAAGTGCGTGGTCGTGGAAGTGGAGGAGCTCTTCTATGATGGGGGATGCTGCGTCTTGGAATCCTAGTTGGGCAGGTTGTGCCATTGAGTCTCACAGGGGTTAGACTGTAATTTAGCCCTGACAGTGCTATGTAATAATTTACTAGAGGCTCGTGTTTGATAAGAGAGGGGTACGCAGTGGGCGTACGTTTAGCTTGAAACTAAAAGGTGGGGGTTCGAGTCCCTCGTCTCTTGGCAGGTTAAGATTGGACAAAGGCTGGTTCTTCATACGTGTGGTATGGGGGCGGGCAGCCGTGGAGTCACTCTAGGTTGACGTGTGTTAGTTCTGTGTTATTTGGGGTCCGTTTGGCAGAAAATGCCTCTCAGATAATATATATTATTATGATGACGGCAACAAGTGATGTTAGTGATCCAATTGATGAGACAGTGTTCCATAGTGTGTAGGCGTCTGGGTAGTCTGAGTACCGTCGTGGCATTCCAGCAAGACCTAAAAAGTGTTGGGGGAAGAATGTTATGTTTACGCCAATAAATATAACCCCGAATTGGGCTTTTGTTAAAGTGCTATGTAATGAGAAGCCAGTAAATAGTGGAAATCAGTGTACGAATCCGCCTATAATTGCAAATACTGCTCCTATAGATAAGACGTAGTGGAAGTGTGCGACTACGTAGTATGTGTCATGTAATACAATATCCAGGGATGAGTTTGCTAAGACGATCCCGGTTAGTCCGCCCACGGTAAACAGGAAGATAAAGCCAAGAGCCCACAGCAAGGCTGCGTCTCATTTGATTAGTCCGCCATGAAGGGTTGCTAACCAGCTGAATACTTTTACCCCAGTTGGGATTGCAATAATTATTGTGGCAGAGGTAAAGTATGCGCGGGTGTCTACATCCATGCCAACTGTGAATATATGGTGGGCTCAGACGATAAAACCAAGGAATCCGATAGAGACCATGGCCCACACCATGCCCATGTAGCCAAAGGGCTCTTTTTTACCAGCGTAGTATGCTACGATGTGGGAGATCATACCAAATCCGGGTAAAATTAAGATGTAAACTTCTGGGTGCCCAAAAAATCAGAACAGGTGTTGGTATAGCACGGGGTCTCCTCCGCCTGCCGGGTCAAAGAAGGTGGTGTTTAGGTTTCGGTCTGTTAATAGTATTGTGATGCCGGCAGCTAGTACTGGCAGAGACAGTAGAAGAAGTACTGCGGTGATAAGTACAGATCATACGAAGAGGGGGGTGTTGTATTGAGTTATTGCTGGGGCTTTTATATTAATGCAGGTGGTAATAAAGTTAATAGCCCCCAGGATGGAAGAAACCCCTGCTAGGTGCAGGGAAAAAATTGTCAGGTCTACGGATGCTCCTGCATGGGCCAGGTTGGCAGCTAGTGGTGGGTAGACGGTTCAGCCAGTTCCTGCCCCGGCTTCAACTCCGGAAGAGGCCAGTAAAAGGAGTAGTGAGGGGGGCAGGAGTCAAAAGCTTATGTTGTTTATTCGTGGAAAAGCCATGTCTGGGGCCCCAATTATTAGTGGAACCAGCCAGTTTCCGAAGCCCCCGATCATTACGGGTATTACCATGAAGAAGATTATTACAAAAGCATGGGCGGTTACAACCACATTATAGATTTGGTCGTCCCCAAGAAGGGTTCCAGGCTGGCTAAGCTCAGCTCGAATTAGCAAGCTTAGGCCAGTGCCGGCTATTCCGGCCCAGGCGCCAAAAAGTAGATACAGGGTGCCGATGTCTTTGTGGTTTGTCGAAAAAAATCAACGATTGATGGTCACAGGTAGGATGGCCGAGGGCAAGGCGGTGAGCTGTAGTCTCACAGACAGAGGTTTGAGTCCTTTTCGTACCAAGCTCCGTAGCGTAGAACGCAACAAAATGCAAGTTTGGAGACGCACCCAAAAAGGTGCCGGGGCTTCTCCCGTTTTTCTATAACGGGAGAAGGTAGATTGAAGCCCGCTGGATAGGGTGTTTAGTTGTTAACTAAAGTTTTATGGGATCAAAGCCCGTCGGTCTAGGGAGGTCTTAGCTTAATTAAAGTGTCTGAGTTGCATTCAGGAGATGTATATTAGTGTTTTACAGGCCTTCAGGGAATAAGATGTGTTTCTTGTTTGGGGCTTTGAAGGCCCCTGGTTTAAATAGTTAACCTAAGTCCCTGGGGGTGGGGCGGGGTTTATATGTTGTATAGTAGTGGTGTGATTGGTAGAAGGAGGGCTGTTGTAGTAGTTGCCGTGGTTATTAGGTGTGTGTGGTTGTTTTTGAATCGTCATGTGTTTTTTGTTGTGGTTGTGGTGGGCGGGTTTGTTAGTGTAGTGAAATAGGCTAGGCGGGTATAAAAGAATAGGCTTGGTAGGCTTATTAGGGCTAATGTTGTGGCTAGTGGGGTTAGCTGGTGTAGTGTTAGTTCTTTGATAATTAGCAGTTTTGGCATGAACCCTGTTAGGGGGGGAAGGCCCCCTAGTGATATTAGTGTTAGTATTATTATGGTTAAAAGTGTAGAGGAGTTAGACCAGGTGGTAGTAAGGTCTGTGATGTTTTTTGTTGATGCTGTTAATATAGAGGTAAATATTGCTGTGGTTGCGGCTAAATAGATAATTATGGTTAGTGTTGTAAGGCTGTGGCCCATAGTTAGGGCAATTGTTAATCATCCCATATGGGCGATTGAGGAGAAGGCCATGATTTTTCGGAGTTGTGTCTGATTTAGGCCTGACCACCCCCCAATTATTGTGGATAGGAGTCCCAGCACTAGGACCAGGTTTAGTGATAGGTGGTTGTGTATTATATAAAGTAGGGCTAGGGGGGCAAGTTTTTGTCATGTTGATATGATTAGGGCGGTTATTATTGTAGACCCCTGCAGGACCTCTGGGTATCAGAAGTGTGTTGGTGCCAAGCCTAGTTTTATTGCGATGGCTACTGTTAAAATTAGTGCAGTTGAGTTGTGCGTTGGCTGTATAATTGTTCATTGTCCGGTCTGTCAGGTGTTGATCAGGCTGGCCAGGAGGATTAGGGCAGCGGCTGCAGCTTGTGTTAGGAAATATTTTGTGGCGGCTTCTGTTGCTCGTGGGTGGTGTTGTTTAGTAATGTGTGGTAGTATGGCTAGTGTATTGATTTCTAGTCCAAGTCATGCAAGTAGTCAGTGGTGGCTTGATGTGGTGATGATGGTGCCTGTCGCTAGGCTTGAGATTAGGATTGTTTGTGTTATTGGGCTTATTAGTATAGGAAGGGTTGTGTACCAACATTGTCGGGGTATGGGCCCGAAAGCTTTATTAGCTGACTTTACTAGTAGGTAGTATAATTGGAAGTACACGAAGTTTTGGGCTTCGTAGTGCAGGTTCGTAGCCTGTCTTTCTAAGGAAGTGGGAGGGGCGAGTCTCCATATCATACTCTATCAAAGTAGTCCTTAATGTTTCGGGCACACTGCCAAAGTTTGGGTTATGTTAGTGGGGGGGTGCCTGATATTGAAATGGGTGTGGCAATGTATCAGACGCAAAGGGCTAGGGTTAGTGGTAGGAAGTTTTTTCAAAGTAGGTGCATTAGTTGGTCATATCGAAATCGTGGATATGATGCGCGGATTCACAGGAAGCCCAGTGTTAACATGCAGGTTTTAATCATAATATTTATTGAAAATAGTTCTGGGGTGTTGGGGCAGTTTGGGCCTAGGAATAGGATACATGAGAGGGTGTTTATTATTAAGATGTTTGCGTATTCTGCTAGGAAGAATAGTGCGAATGGGCCGGCTGCGTATTCAACATTAAATCCTGAGACAAGCTCTGACTCGCCTTCGGTTAGGTCGAATGGGGCCCGGTTTGTTTCTGCAATTGTTGAGATGTATCATATTATTATTAGTGGTCATACACATGTTGCTAATCACGTGTTTTTTTGTGTTGTTAGCAGGGTTTGTATTGAAAATCCCCCCGTGAATATTATGGTTGATAGTACAATGATTCCTATTGTTACCTCATAAGAGATAGTTTGTGCGACTGCCCGTAGGGCGCCAACGAGGGCGTATTTTGAGTTTGTTGCTCACCCAGATCATAGAATTGAGTATACAGCAAGGCTTGAGATAGCCAGTAGTATTAATAGGCCTAAATTAGCGTCCATGATGGGGTTTGGTATTGGAATGGGGGCTCAAATTGTTAGTGACAGTAGTAGTGCTAGTATTGGTATGGCTAAAAATAGTGTTGGTGTTGATGCCGTTGGTCGGATGGGTTCTTTGGTGAAAAGTTTTAGTCCGTCTGCAATTGGTTGTAGTAGGCCGTAGGGCCCTACAATGTTTGGGCCCTTGCGTAGTTGTATGTAGCCTAGGGTTTTTCGTTCTAATAGGGTTAGGAAGGCAACTGCTAGTAGGATTGGGATGATGAGTGTTAGTGGGTTAACTACTAGGGTTATTGTGGTTTTAATTATTAGGGAGAAGATTTGAGCTTCTGTTGTAAGGGCTTAGGCCTTTTGCATAATTACCTGGCTCTGCCACCCTAAAGCGTGGCCCTGGTCTTAGGCCGCTGGTTTTGATAAATGGGCTCTTTAGTGTGGGTAAGAGCTTGGTATTAGCACGTGGGGGTCCTATTGGTGCTTCTCCCTGGGTCCTTTCGTACTGAAGGGAGAAAAACATAGATAGAAACCGACCTGGATTTCTCCGGTCTGAACTCAGATCACGTAGGACTAGTTAATCGTTGAACAAACGAACCCTTGGTAGTGGCTGCACCACCAGGATGTCCTGATCCAACATCGAGGTCGTAAACCCTCTTGGCGATAGGGGCTCTAAAAGAGGATGGCGCTGTTATCCCTGGGGTAACTTGGTTCGTTGATCTGTGTTACAGGGTCAATTTTATGGTGGTCTCATTGGCTTGTGGGTCTTTGATAGATTTTTGGTCTGTGGTCTTGGAAGTTTTGTTTATTTCCGAAGTCGCCCCAACTAAAAACAAGGCTAAGGGGGGGGGGGGTAGAGGCCCCGTGGTTATTAGTTTTTGTTTTAAGCTCCACAGGGTCTTTTCGTCTTATGTTTACATCCTAGCTTTTTAACTAGGGGATCAAGTTCATTGATCTGCTTTAGGAGACAGTTGGGCCCTCATTTAGCCGTTCATACTAGTCATTATTTAAGTGACAAGTGATTACGCTACCTTTGCACGGTTAGAATACCGCGGCCGTTTAAAAGATCACTGGGCAGGCAGCACCTTTAATACTTGTGTGGCTAAAGGCTATGTTTTTGGTAAACAGTTGGGGCCCTAAGTGGCTGAGTTCCTTTTGTGGCGTTTAATCTGTCTGTGCTGCACTCCTGTGTTGGGTTAACAGGGGGTTATATTATATGGTTAAAAAGTGTGTTAAATTTTTCCATTTGTGGTCTGTTATTTACTGGTAGTTTATCTATTTCCAGTTTATGGGGGTGCATGTAGAGAGCGGGGCTCTTATTACTAATTTTAACAGTGGTGTCTCTATTGTGGTAGAGTAGCTCAGTTAAGTGGTCTAGGGGTTCTTGGTTTGTTTAGTATCTTTAAGATTGTGTGCTGTGACGCGTTTAGTTTTTGGTGGCTGCTTTAAGGCCAACTGGTGTGTTTTATTTGGTGTTTTCCTCTAGGATTGGTTGTTTTCAATTACAATAAGGCTGTACCCTTATTGTATATAGTATAGGAGTGACAGTGGTAAATATGCTTGTATTTAGGTTCAGGCGTCCTATAGTTGAACTAGAATTCTTTTATTGAGCAACCAGCTATCACCAGGCTCGATAGGCGTGTCACCTCTACCTAGCAGTCTCTCCAGCCTTTTGCCACAGGGACGGGTGTACTCAAAAAGTTGCTGTTAGGTAGCTCGTCTGGGTTCGGGTGAGCAGGTTTTAGTGCGCTTTATCTGTATTTGCTTATTAAACCATGATGCAAAAGGTACAAGGTCAGATCTTTGCTTTGTTGGTGCTTGGGGTTTTTCATAGTTCTTTCATTGTTCCCTTGCGGTACTATATGCTATTGCGTCAAGTGGGTGTTTTCTATCGCCTAAAAATATACTGGTACTGGGTTAAATGGTTTGGTTTATAGTGGGGCTTGAGGTTTTGAACTGTTTGTTGAGCTGTGGAGTTTGGGCTCAAGCGGGTTTTTGTTTAAACGTTTTTCAATTGTAAGTTGAATGCTTTATATAAGTGTAAGCTACCTCTTGATTTAGTGGCCAAGTGCACTTTCCAGTACACTTACCTTGTTACGACTTGCCTCATCTGTTGGTGTTTTGTTTTTTATAAAGTGTGGTTTATTAGTTCTTGAGGAGGGTGACGGGCGGTGTGTACGTGTCCCATGGCAGGCTTCAAACAGGCTTATCTTGCTTGTTTTACTGCTAAATCCACCTTCTGGTGAAGGTTTCATGTCACTTGTGGTGTTTTCTAGTGTAGAAAATGTAGCTCATCTCTGCCCCCTTATATGCTACACCTTGACCTGACGTGTTAAATGTTATCTATCTTACTTACGGCAGTTCTTTCATAAGGTAGGTTTGCGACGGCGGTATATAGGCTGGGTAAAGGCAAAAGGGGGTAAGGTTTGGCGTGGAGTATCGATTATAGGACAAGCTCCTCTAGGTTGGTTTGGGGCACCGTCAAGTCCTTAGAGTTTTAAGTTTTTCACTTGTAATTCTCTGGCGAGTTGCTAGTGTAAGGTGCAAGTTTGGTTTATGGCCAAGCATAATAGGGTATCTAATCCTAGTTTGGGCCTTGGCTTTCGTGAGTCGATGGGGCTTAATTAATTGTGGGAGGGGTGGAGTTGTTTTTGCATTGGTTAGTATTTTACAACGTAGGTGCAGCTCAGCCTTCTTTTATTAAGTTTTAGGGGTCTAGTCACTTTTTACGCCGAGTATTATTATTTTGGGGCTTTCGTATAACCGCGGTGGCTGGCACGAAATTTACCGCCCCGTCTGGTTTAACTGTGGCTAAGTCAAGCTTTATGGCTTATACATTAATGTTTATCACTGCTGGGCCCCGTGTGGGTGTGGCGGTGCTAGGTGTCTGGGGCTAAATAGTGTGGTGTGCCTGATACCTGCTCCTGGCCTAGTGGGTAGGCACTGTGTGGGGGTTTGCACAGGGGTGTGGAGGCTTGCATGTGTAATTCGAGTTAAAAATAATAATAAGTTTAGGACCAAAACGGTGTGTTTCCGGGAAATTACTAGGATCCATAACGGCAACTTCAGGGCCGTGCTTTAGTATTATTTAAGCTACAGTAACGGAGTTGCCGTTGTGTGGTTTAGTGTGTGTAATATATATATATATATATATATATATATATATACATTTTGGGGTTTTATTTTGTGTGTGGGGAGCTGCGATTTTTGTTCTTGTGGTATTATGGCAAGTCTTGGATCGCAACTAAGAAAAAATTTTTGCAATTAAATCTCGTTTTAGGGGTTTGGCGAGAAGCACTTTAATTGCAGGGAAAAATTCTTAGTGGGGGGTAAGGGGGGTTTGCCGGAGGTAGCCGTGTGAGTATGGGCGTGTTCGGGGCGTGGGTGTGTGTGGGTGTATGTGGGTGTATGGGGGGCGTGTGTGTGTGTGTGTGTGTGTGTGTGTGTGTGTGTGGGTGGGTATGGGTATGGGTATGGGTATGGGTATGGGTATGGGTGTGGGTATGGGTATGGGTGTGGGTATGGGTGTAGGTGTAGGTGTAGGTGTAGGTGTAGTATAGGTATAGGTATAGGTATAGGTATAGGTATAGGTGTCGTGTTTATTCATTGGTTTTTAGTCTAGTAAATAATTATATGTCCTTCGAGCATGAATAATTTACCCCTGGGTGGGCTTGTGGGATCGTGGGCCATCTTGCACCGTAGGTTCAGCAGAGTTGTTAGTTGACAGCCACTGGAAATGAGGTTGTGATATACCACCCTAAAAATAAAAATACCAGCCGCATGACAGCACAGGGATGCTATGAGTATGAGGAGACGTGTAACTAATCCTAGCAACCAAAGGCCTCTTAAAAGGCACGAGTGATACGTCAGCGATTAATGGACTTGACCTCACAGAACCAGAGGCCTTGGAAAGGGCACTGTGTGTTAGTCTACATTTCATGGACTACGAGACTGGGCACCTGGTGTGCGAATACAAGGATTGATGATCTCTCGGGATATGTCCGGTAAAGAATCAATATGTCTTAAATACATGGATTTATTAATCCACGCTTATTTGATGATATGTACTATGTAAAATCAATGATAGGATGTACTGGGACAATATTCATGGGGCAGATAGATGTATGTTGATTATACATAGTATGTATTATGTAAAATTAATAATAATATGTACTGGGACAATATTCATGGGGCAAATAAATGTATGTTGATTATACATAGTATGTAAAGGGGGACCCCCCATAACCCTAGACACTAATGGAGGTCCTGGAGTTTATAAGGTTGTTAAATGGCCATATAGGCTCCACCCCCGTGTGGGGGTGAAGCCTATTTGGGTGGGGTGGTCTCAGAAAATAGTTTAAGTGAAAACACTAGTTTTGGGGACTAGAGTTAAGAGTTGAGTCTTTTTTTTGATATACTGCGGGCGGAGGCCTTGGAGTTTATAAGGTTGTTAAGTGGCCATATAGGCTCCACCCCCGTGTGGGGGTGAAGCCTATTTGGGTGGGGTGGTCTCAGAAAATAGTTTAAGTGAAAACACTAGTTTTGGGGACTAGAGTTAAGAGTTGAGTCTTTTTTTGATATACTGCGGGCGGAGGCCTTGGAGTTTATAAGGTTGTTAAGTGGCCATATAGGCTCCACCCCCGTGTGGGGGTGAAGCCTATTTGGGTGGGGTGGTCTTAGAAAATAGTTTAAGTGAAAACACTAGTTTTGGGGACTAGAGTTAAGAGTTGAGTCTTTTTTTTGATATACTGCGGGCGGAGGCCTTGGAGTTTATAAGGTTGTTAAGTGGCCATATAGGCTCCACCCCCGTGTGGGGGTGAAGCCTATTTGGGTGGGGTGGTCTTAGAAAATAGTTTAAGTGAAAACACTAGTTTTGGGGACTAGAGTTAAGAGTTGAGTCTTTTTTTTGATATACTGCGGGCGGAGGCCTTGGAGTTTATAAGGTTGTTAAGTGGCCATATAGGCTCCACCCCCGTGTGGGGGTGAAGCCTATTTGGGTGGGGTGGTCTCAGAAAATAGTTTAAGTGAAAACACTAGTTTTGGGGACTAGAGTTAAGAGTTGAGTCTTTTTTGTATGTGGGGGTGTGAGTAGTGCCCCAGGGTTGTAATGCGTTCCAATCTTTGACTTACAAGGTCAGTGCTTTAAGTGTGGTTTAAGCTACAAGGGCTGGTGGGGTTATCAGTTTATTAGTTTATTCTCTAGTTTATTGATTGTGGGGCTTAATAGTAGGATTGTTGTGAAGTATAGGACGGAAGCTAGTTGTCCGATTATGATAAATGGGTCTTCGACTGGTTGTCCTCCGATTCAGGTTAGGATAGCGATAGTGGCGATTATGGTTCAAAATGTTAGTTGTGATAGTGGTCGGAATGTGCTTGTTCGTTGTTTTGAGTTGTGTGTAAGTGGGATTAGCAGTAGGATTATAATGGATATTATTAGGGCAAGTACTCCTCCAAGTTTGTTTGGGATGGAACGTAGGATGGCGTAGGCGAATAGGAAGTACCATTCTGGTTTGATGTGTGGTGGGGTTATTAGGGGGTTTGCTGGGGTAAAGTTTTCTGGGTCCCCAAGCAGTTGTGGGGAGAAAAGGGATAGGTACAGTAGTGTTATTATTATAAGGGCTGCCCCTAGCAGGTCTTTAGTTGAAAAGTATGGGTGGAACGGAATTTTATCTGAGTTTGAGTTTACCCCTGTTGGGTTGTTTGATCCCGTTTCGTGTAGGAATAGTATGTGTAGGATTGCAGTGGCTGAGATGATGAATGGCAGTAGGAAGTGGAAAGTGAAAAATCGTGTTAGTGTTGCGTTATCTACGGCGAACCCGCCTCAAATTCACTCTACTAGGGTGTTTCCTATATATGGAACTGCTGATAGTAGGTTTGTGATTACGGTAGCCCCTCAGAATGATATCTGTCCCCATGGCAGGACATAGCCCACGAACGCGGTTGCTATTACTAGGAATAGTAGGGCCACGCCGATGTTTCAGGTCTCTTTGTATAAGTATGAGCCGTAGTATAGGCCTCGCCCGATGTGTATATAAAGGCAGATAAAAAATATGGAGGCGCCGTTGGCGTGGATGTTTCGGATTAGTCAGCCGTGTTGTACGTCACGACAGATGTGGGCGATTGATGAGAATGCTGTGGAGGTGTCTGCGGTGTAGTGCATGGCCAAGAATAGGCCGGTGGAGATTTGGATTAGTAGGCACAGCCCTAACAAGGACCCAAAGTTTCATCAAGCGGAGATGTTTGATGGTGTGGGGAGGTCAATAAATGAGTTGTTTATTATTTTGATTATTGGGTGTGTTTTTCGGATTGGGGTCATTATTGGTTTTTATAGTTGAATAACAACGGTGGTTTTTCGTATCACAGGTTTTGGCATGGCCAAATGAAAATTATGTCGTACTTTGTTTTTTTTACTGTGTTGTGTATGGTGTTGGGGTTTATTGGTGTAGCGTCAAATCCTTCTCCTGTTTTTGGGGCGATGGGACTTGTAGTGTCTGCGTTGGGTGGTAGTGTGGTGTTAGTTATTTTTGGTGGGTCCTTTATTGCATTGGTGTTATTTTTAATTTATTTAGGTGGGATATTGGTAGTCTTTGCTTATTCTGTGGCACTTTCAGCAGACCAATATCCTGAGGTGTGGTTGGATTACTCTGTTTTGTATTATGTGTTTGGGTATTTTATATTAGTTTTGTTTTTAGTTTGGTACTTTGGAGGGTTGTCTATTGATGGGTGTGGGGCGTCTGGTGGGGACGATTTTGGTTTTGAGGGTACTCGGACTGATTTTAGTGGTGTTGCATTGATATATTCTTTGGGCGGGCCGTTATTATTGTTGTGTGGGGGGAGTTTAATGGTGGCCCTGTTTGTTGTCCTTGAGTTAACTCGAGGGTCGAGTTTTGGGGGGCTACGTGCGGTTTAGTAGTATGTGGTAATTGCGGCGGCTAGAGTGGCAATAAGTATGACTAGGTATGTTTTGATGTGTCCGGTGTGTGATTTGGACAGTTTTTTAGCTAGGGCGGTGTTAATTAATATGGCTGTTTTTGGGGCGATGGCCTCATATCAGATAAGGTCATTTAAGTGCATAGCGGTGTTTTGTCCGAATTGTATGTTGTATTTTGGTTGGGCTCGGTGTGCAAGGGTGTTAAAGAACCCCAGTTGTGTTGAGGATGTACTTGGTGTACTTTGTTTTGGTTTTAATAGGTTGGATGTTTGTATGGTGATATCTATAGCACATAGCAGGCCTACTAGCGTGATAATTGTGGCGGCTAGTTTTGTAATTGGGCCCATTGTTATTGTTTGGGGTGGGGTTGGTAGTATTGTTGTGGCCACAAATAGGCCAGATATAATACTTCCTATGGCGAGTCGTACTAGGGGTCGAGTCTGGCTTGGGTTTGTTTCTGCTGGGGTTGTAGTTGTGTTGTATCGAGGCTTATTTGTTTGGACATAAAAGGTTAGGCGTAGGCTGTAGGCGGCTGTAAGGGCGGTAGCAATAATAGTGGTTGATAGGGCTCAGGCGTTTAAGTGTGATGTGTTTATTGTTTCAATGATTACGTCTTTAGTGTAAAATCCAGCTAGGAAGGGGGCCCCTGTTAGGGCTAGGTTGCCGATAGTTATACAGGTTGTGGTTAGCGGTATTGTTTTTTGGGTGCTTCCTATTTTTCGGATGTCTTGTTCGTCCCCGAGATTATGAATTACTGAACCTGCGCATAGGAATAGTATGGCCTTGAAAAAGGCGTGTGTGGTGATGTGTAGGTATGTTAACTGTGGCTGGTTTAGTCCTAGTGTTAGTATTATTAGGCCGAGCTGGCTTGAGGTGGAGAAGGCAATGATCTTTTTGATATCGTTTTGTGTGAGGGCACAGAGTGCTGCAAAGGTTGTAGTTATTGCTCCTAGGCATAGGCAGAGGGTAGTTGTGGCCTGGCTGTTTTGTATTATTGGGAATAGCCGGGCCAGTAGAAAAATTCCGGCAACGACTATTGTGCTAGAGTGAAGTAGTGCTGATACTGGGGTTGGGCCTTCTATGGCTGCTGGCAGCCATGGGTGTAGCCCAAATTGGGCGGATTTTCCCATGGCTGCTAAGACTAGGCCTAGTAGTGGCAGGGTGGGGGGGGTCGTATGTGAGAATGTTTGTTGTACGTCCCATGTGTTGTAGTGTATTGCGAATCAAGCTAAAGACAGGATTAGTCCAATGTCTCCGATTCGGTTGTATATAACAGCTTGTAGGGCGGATGTGTTTGCATTGGTGCGCCCGTGCCACCACCCGATTAGTAAGAAGGATATGATGCCTACCCCTTCCCAGCCAACAAATAGTTGTAATAGGCTGTTTGCTGTTGTTATGGTTATTATGGCTAGGAGGAATAGTATTAAGTATTTTATAAATTTGTTTTTGTTCGGGTCTAGTTTTATATATCAATCTGAGAACTCCAGGATGGCCCAGGTGATAAATAGGGCTGTTGTTATAAACGTGGTAGAGTAAATATCAAATAGGAAGCTGATATTAATGTTGAAGGACGTTTGTAGTCAGGTAGCGTTGGTTATAGTTGTTTGTATTCCGTAGTTGATAAAAATATTGGTTGGAATTAGGCTTGTCAGGCAGGCAAGTTTAGTAGTTTGTGTGAAGTAGCCCGAGGCTTGTGTAATAAACATAGAGGTAATAATAGGGGCAATAAGGATTAGCAGGGTTGAAATTATGGTTGAGTAGAATAGTATGGAGGTCATGTACTTTCACTTGGAGTTGCACCAAGTAGTGTTAATGCCTAAGATTAAAGGAAGGTCTAATATCCTTTGAAAGTCTTGGGTTATAATGTGGAGTGGTCCGGAGAATTTAACTTCGGTAATTTGAATTAGCAGTTCCAATTTGTGTCGTCCCTCTCGGTATGCAAGGGGCGGGGTGCCCCTGTTGTTAAGTCCACAGCTTAGTGTTTTGATCAAACTATGCCTACTTCTGGGTGCTACAGGATTAGTTTTGGGTTTATAATTAATAGTGCCATAGGGATGAGGTGAAGGGCTATTAATAGGTGTTCTCGGGTGTTTGAGGGTGGGTGGGAGGTATTTGTTGGTGTTTTGTTTCGTTGCGTTATAATGAAGACATATAGGGAGTATAGGGCGGTTAATAGCGTCGTTAGGCCTGTTAAGATGATTGTTATGGTGGCTCAGTTTATAGCAGAAGTAATGATTATTAATTCCCCCATCAGGTTGATTGTAGGGGGTAGGGCCATGTTGGCTAAGTTTGCCATAAGTCATCATGTGGCTATAAGTGGGAGGGTGAGTTGAAGGCCCCGTGTTATTAATAAAGTTCGAGTGTGGGTTCGTTCATAGTTTGTGTTGGCTAGGCAAAATAGTATAGAAGAGGCTAATCCGTGGGCGACCATTAGAATTATTGTTCCTGAGATACTTCATGGGGTCTGAATTAGGGCTCCTGCAGTTACAAGGCCTATGTGGCTTACTGAGGAGTAGGCAATGATGGATTTTAAGTCTGTTTGACGTAGGCAAATGAGGCTGGTTATAATTATTCCCCAGAGGGCTAGAATAATGAGGGGGTAGCACATAGTTTGTGTTGTTGGGTTTAGGATTGGGGTGATTCGGATGATGCCGTATCCTCCCAGTTTAAGAAGTACGGCGGCCAGGATTATTGATCCAGCGATTGGGGCCTCAACGTGTGCTTTTGGTAGTCATAAGTGCATGGAGTATAGGGGTATTTTTACTATAAATGCTAGAAGACATGATAGTCATACTAGTGAGTTGGTTCATGTTATTAGTATTTCTGGGTGCTTTATTGACATTATTAGTGGTGTTGTGTGGTAGTTGTGGGTGTATGAATATAAAATTATTACTAATAGTGGGAGTGAGCCGGATAGTGTATAGAACAGGAAATAAGTGCCTGCGGCGAGTCGCTCTGTTTGGCTGCCCCAACGCGTGATAAGGATTAGTGTTGGGATTAGTGTTGCTTCAAATAACAGGTAGAATAGTATTAAGTTGTTTGAGGCGAATGTTAGAATTAGGGTGGTTTGTAGCAGAGCACAGGTTGATAAGAACAGGCGTTGTCGGGACTGAGGCTCTTTGGCCATGTGGCTTTGGCTTGCTACTACTATAAGTGGGAGCAATCAGGATGAAAGAATAGTCAGGGGGGTTGAGAATTGGTCGAGTGTTATCCATGTGTTGACATGTCAGATTTTTGTTAGTGTGGGGGCGTTTAATTGTCCTATTAATAGGAGTGTTGTTGTTATAGATAGGGCCGTATAAATGTGGAAGGTGTATTTAGTTGGGGCTAAAAGGGCGGTTGGGACTAGTATTACTGTTGCTATGGTTAGTTTTAGCATTTTAATAGGCTTATGGTTTTTAGGTGGTCTGTTGCGTGAGTGCGGGAGGATGCAGCTAATAGGGCCAGTCCTGCTCCTGCCTCACATGCGGACATGGTCAAGAGGGTAATTGGAAGGGTGGCAGTGGTTGACAGGTGTTGGGTTAAGGAGATAGCACTAAGTCCAATAAATAGGCTTAAAAGCAGGCCCTCGATGCATAGAAGGGCAGATACAAGATGTTTACGGTGGAGTGCTAGTCCTATAAGGCTTAGGGTAAAGATGGCTAGTATCAGTAGGTGTTGAGGTAGCATAGTTAGTGGCCCCATTATTTTGGGATGTACTAAGTCGAAATTAGTGATCTTGCTTTAGATTAGCCTCTATATTCTGCTCATTCTAGTCCTCCTTGGGATCACTCATAGACTAGGCCCAGGGCTAGTAGGGTGATAATTGTTGTAGTTCATATAAGGGTTGAATTGGGGGAGGGTAAGTTAATAGCTCACGGGGTTGGTAGGAGTAGGGCGATTTCTAGGTCAAAAAGTAGGAATAAGATAGCGACTAGAAAAAATCGCAATGAGAAAGGTAGTCGTGCTGAACCGACTGGGTCAAAGCCGCATTCGTATGGGGACAATTTTTCTGTGTCAGGGGTGGCTTGTGGTAGTCAAAAGCTAATGATGATTAGGGCGGCGGTTAGTGCGGTGGATATTAGAGTTACTATTATAATGTTTATTACTTCCTCTTAGGGTTAATTATGAGCTAAGGCTTTGTGAGTGGAAGTCACCTGTACTTTTAAATACTAAGGAAGTTATGAACCTCATCAATAGATTGAGATGTAAAGGAAGAGTCAAACAACGTCTACAAAGTGTCAGTATCATGCGGCCGCTTCGAATCCAAAGTGGTGGTCAGTGGTGAAGTGGAATTTTATTTGGCGTAGCAGGCAGACTACTAGGAAGCTAGTCCCAATGATTACATGTAGTCCGTGGAAGCCAGTGGCCACAAAAAAGGTGGTGCCATAGGCTCCGTCTGCTACTGTGAAAGAGGCCTCCAGATATTCTATAGCCTGTAGTAGTGTAAAGTAGGCCCCCAGTATGATTGTAAGCACTAGGGCCTGTATGGCCTCTTTTCGTTCTCCTCCTATGATTGAATGGTGGGCTCAGGTTACTGTAACACCTGATGCCAGTAGTACTGCGGTATTAAGTAGGGGAACTTCAAACGGGTTTAGGGGAGTAATTCCGCTTGGGGGTCAACAACCTCCAAGCTCTGGTGTAGGTGCAAGGCTTGAGTGATAGAATGCTCAAAAGAACCCGATGAAAAAGAAAACCTCTGAGGCAATGAATAAAATTATGCCATAACGAAGTCCCTGTTGAACTTGGTGGGTGTGGTGGCCTTGGTAGGTTCCTTCCCGAACAACATCTCGTCATCATTGCAGTATTGTTAATAGTATAGTGGTAAGGCCGATGGTTATTAATGTATTTGAGCCAAAGTGGAACCATATTGCGAGCCCAGAGGTTATTAATAAGGCTGCAATGGCCCCTGTTAGGGGCCATGGGCTTTGGTCTACTATGTGGAAGCTGTGGGCTTGGTGGGTCATTAAACGTTTTCTTGTAGGTAGAGACTTAATAATAGTACGAATACATATGCTTGGATCATTGCAACAGCGACTTCTAGGGCGGTTAACAATAGGAGGGTGACTGAGGTTAGCACTGATACTGATGGTATTAATGGCATTAATACAAGTGTGGCTGTTGAGATAAGTTGGATTAACAGGTGTCCTGCAGTTAGGTTTGCAGTAAGACGCACCCCCAGGGCTAGGGGTCGAATTAATAGGCTAGCTGTTTCGATAATTACTAAAATTGGAACTAGCGGGGTGGGTGTGCCCATGGGTAGTAGGTGTCCGATGGAGGCGGTGGGCTGGTTTCAAAGCCCAACAAGTACTGTAAATAGTCATATTGGTAGGGCCAGGCTTATGTTTATGGATAGTTGTGTGGTGGGGGTAAATGTGTATGGTAATAGCCCTAGCAGGTTGATTGTTAATAGGTATAACAAAATTGTTAATAGAAGCAGTGCTCAGGGGTGTCCTGTCTTACTGATTGGGGATATTAGTTGTTTTGTGGCGGTTTTTATTAGTCATAGTTTTAGTGCCCATGTGCGGCTTGGTATTAGATGTGTTTGTGAGTGAAATAGTGTTGTTGGGGCCAGTAGGGCAAGCAGGATTAATGGGACTCCTATTATCTGTGGGGTTGCGAATTGGTCGAATAGGTTTAACATCATAATCAGGATCAGCATGGGGGCTGGGTGCTTAGGGGTTTTGTAGTTGGTTGGTTGGCTATCTGGTGTTTTAACAGCTTTGGTTTTATTATAAGGAGGGTGATAAACCATACGGTTAACATAATTATAAGTCACGGAGCGGGGTTTAGTTGGGGCACGTCTTTAAGTGGTTATTGTTCCAATCTTTGGCTTAAAAGGCCAATGCTATTATGTAAAGCTTCTTAAAGATTGAAGTATCATGTTAGACCATAATTCGAAGTTGTCTAGGGTGGTGGCTTCTACTACAATGGGCATAAAGCTGTGGTTTGACCCGCAGATTTCTGAGCACTGGCCGTAAAATAGGCCTGGGGAAGCTGTAGTAAATGTTGTCTGGTTTAGTCGCCCAGGGATTGCATCGGTTTTAATGCCTAGTGAGGGGACGGCTCAAGAGTGAAGGACGTCTTCGGCTGAAATTAACATGCGGATCGGGGACTCTACGGGTACAACTATTCGGTGGTCTGTCTCTAGTAGTCGAATGGCCCCTGATCACAGGTCTGTTGTTGGGGTCATATAGGAGTCAAATGTTAGGTTTTCATAGTCTGTGTATTCGTAGCTTCAATATCATTGGTGTCCAAGGGCCTTAATTGTTAGGTGTGGGTTGTTAATCTCATCTATTAGGTACAGGATTCGTAAGGACGGCAGTGCAATTATGATTAGAATGATAGACGGCAGGACTGTTCAGATTA
>NW_026612554.1:0-17433 GCF_029931775.1 Euleptes europaea | reverse complement strand
ATACAGGCCCTAGTGCTTACAATCATACTGGGGGCCTACTTTACACTACTACAGGCTATAGAATATCTGGAGGCCTCTTTCACAGTAGCAGACGGAGCCTATGGCACCACCTTTTTTGTGGCCACTGGCTTCCACGGACTACATGTAATCATTGGGACTAGCTTCCTAGTAGTCTGCCTGCTACGCCAAATAAAATTCCACTTCACCACTGACCACCACTTTGGATTCGAAGCGGCCGCATGATACTGACACTTTGTAGACGTTGTTTGACTCTTCCTTTACATCTCAATCTATTGATGAGGTTCATAACTTCCTTAGTATTTAAAAGTACAGGTGACTTCCACTCACAAAGCCTTAGCTCATAATTAACCCTAAGAGGAAGTAATAAACATTATAATAGTAACTCTAATATCCACCGCACTAACCGCCGCCCTAATCATCATTAGCTTTTGACTACCACAAGCCACCCCTGACACAGAAAAATTGTCCCCATACGAATGCGGCTTTGACCCAGTCGGTTCAGCACGACTACCTTTCTCATTGCGATTTTTTCTAGTCGCTATCTTATTCCTACTTTTTGACCTAGAAATCGCCCTACTCCTACCAACCCCGTGAGCTATTAACTTACCCTCCCCCAATTCAACCCTTATATGAACTACAACAATTATCACCCTACTAGCCCTGGGCCTAGTCTATGAGTGATCCCAAGGAGGACTAGAATGAGCAGAATATAGAGGCTAATCTAAAGCAAGATCACTAATTTCGACTTAGTACATCCCAAAATAATGGGGCCACTAACTATGCTACCTCAACACCTACTGATACTAGCCATCTTTACCCTAAGCCTTATAGGACTAGCACTCCACCGTAAACATCTTGTATCTGCCCTTCTATGCATCGAGGGCCTGCTTTTAAGCCTATTTATTGGACTTAGTGCTATCTCCTTAACCCAACACCTGTCAACCACTGCCACCCTTCCAATTACCCTCTTGACCATGTCCGCATGTGAGGCAGGAGCAGGACTGGCCCTATTAGCTGCATCCTCCCGCACTCACGCAACAGACCACCTAAAAACCATAAGCCTATTAAAATGCTAAAACTAACCATAGCAACAGTAATACTAGTCCCAACCGCCCTTTTAGCCCCAACTAAATACACCTTCCACATTTATACGGCCCTATCTATAACAACAACACTCCTATTAATAGGACAATTAAACGCCCCCACACTAACAAAAATCTGACATGTCAACACATGGATAACACTCGACCAATTCTCAACCCCCCTGACTATTCTTTCATCCTGATTGCTCCCACTTATAGTAGTAGCAAGCCAAAGCCACATGGCCAAAGAGCCTCAGTCCCGACAACGCCTGTTCTTATCAACCTGTGCTCTGCTACAAACCACCCTAATTCTAACATTCGCCTCAAACAACTTAATACTATTCTACCTGTTATTTGAAGCAACACTAATCCCAACACTAATCCTTATCACGCGTTGGGGCAGCCAAACAGAGCGACTCGCCGCAGGCACTTATTTCCTGTTCTATACACTATCCGGCTCACTCCCACTATTAGTAATAATTTTATATTCATACACCCACAACTACCACACAACACCACTAATAATGTCAATAAAGCACCCAGAAATACTAATAACATGAACCAACTCACTAGTATGACTATCATGTCTTCTAGCATTTATAGTAAAAATACCCCTATACTCCATGCACTTATGACTACCAAAAGCACACGTTGAGGCCCCAATCGCTGGATCAATAATCCTGGCCGCCGTACTTCTTAAACTGGGAGGATACGGCATCATCCGAATCACCCCAATCCTAAACCCAACAACACAAACTATGTGCTACCCCCTCATTATTCTAGCCCTCTGGGGAATAATTATAACCAGCCTCATTTGCCTACGTCAAACAGACTTAAAATCCATCATTGCCTACTCCTCAGTAAGCCACATAGGCCTTGTAACTGCAGGAGCCCTAATTCAGACCCCATGAAGTATCTCAGGAACAATAATTCTAATGGTCGCCCACGGATTAGCCTCTTCTATACTATTTTGCCTAGCCAACACAAACTATGAACGAACCCACACTCGAACTTTATTAATAACACGGGGCCTTCAACTCACCCTCCCACTTATAGCCACATGATGACTTATGGCAAACTTAGCCAACATGGCCCTACCCCCTACAATCAACCTGATGGGGGAATTAATAATCATTACTTCTGCTATAAACTGAGCCACCATAACAATCATCTTAACAGGCCTAACGACGCTATTAACCGCCCTATACTCCCTATATGTCTTCATTATAACGCAACGAAACAAAACACCAACAAATACCTCCCACCCACCCTCAAACACCCGAGAACACCTATTAATAGCCCTTCACCTCATCCCTATGGCACTATTAATTATAAACCCAAAACTAATCCTGTAGCACCCAGAAGTAGGCATAGTTTGATCAAAACACTAAGCTGTGGACTTAACAACAGGGGCACCCCGCCCCTTGCATACCGAGAGGGACGACACAAATTGGAACTGCTAATTCAAATTACCGAAGTTAAATTCTCCGGACCACTCCACATTATAACCCAAGACTTTCAAAGGATATTAGACCTTCCTTTAATCTTAGGCATTAACACTACTTGGTGCAACTCCAAGTGAAAGTACATGACCTCCATACTATTCTACTCAACCATAATTTCAACCCTGCTAGTCCTTATTGCCCCTATTATTACCTCTATGTTTATTACACAAGCCTCGGGCTACTTCACACAAACTACTAAACTTGCCTGCCTGACAAGCCTAATTCCAACCAATATTTTTATCAACTACGGAATACAAACAACTATAACCAACGCTACCTGACTACAAACGTCCTTCAACATTAATATCAGCTTCCTATTTGATATTTACTCTACCACGTTTATAACAACAGCCCTATTTATCACCTGGGCCATCCTGGAGTTCTCAGATTGATATATAAAACTAGACCCGAACAAAAACAAATTTATAAAATACTTAATACTATTCCTCCTAGCCATAATAACCATAACAACAGCAAACAGCCTATTACAACTATTTGTTGGCTGGGAAGGGGTAGGCATCATATCCTTCTTACTAATCGGGTGGTGGCACGGGCGCACCAATGCAAACACATCCGCCCTACAAGCTGTTATATACAACCGAATCGGAGACATTGGACTAATCCTGTCTTTAGCTTGATTCGCAATACACTACAACACATGGGACGTACAACAAACATTCTCACATACGACCCCCCCCACCCTGCCACTACTAGGCCTAGTCTTAGCAGCCATGGGAAAATCCGCCCAATTTGGGCTACACCCATGGCTGCCAGCAGCCATAGAAGGCCCAACCCCAGTATCAGCACTACTTCACTCTAGCACAATAGTCGTTGCCGGAATTTTTCTACTGGCCCGGCTATTCCCAATAATACAAAACAGCCAGGCCACAACTACCCTCTGCCTATGCCTAGGAGCAATAACTACAACCTTTGCAGCACTCTGTGCCCTCACACAAAACGATATCAAAAAGATCATTGCCTTCTCCACCTCAAGCCAGCTCGGCCTAATAATACTAACACTAGGACTAAACCAGCCACAGTTAACATACCTACACATCACCACACACGCCTTTTTCAAGGCCATACTATTCCTATGCGCAGGTTCAGTAATTCATAATCTCGGGGACGAACAAGACATCCGAAAAATAGGAAGCACCCAAAAAACAATACCGCTAACCACAACCTGTATAACTATCGGCAACCTAGCCCTAACAGGGGCCCCCTTCCTAGCTGGATTTTACACTAAAGACGTAATCATTGAAACAATAAACACATCACACTTAAACGCCTGAGCCCTATCAACCACTATTATTGCTACCGCCCTTACAGCCGCCTACAGCCTACGCCTAACCTTTTATGTCCAAACAAATAAGCCTCGATACAACACAACTACAACCCCAGCAGAAACAAACCCAAGCCAGACTCGACCCCTAGTACGACTCGCCATAGGAAGTATTATATCTGGCCTATTTGTGGCCACAACAATACTACCAACCCCACCCCAAACAATAACAATGGGCCCAATTACAAAACTAGCCGCCACAATTATCACGCTAGTAGGCCTGCTATGTGCTATAGATATCACCATACAAACATCCAACCTATTAAAACCAAAACAAAGTACACCAAGTACATCCTCAACACAACTGGGGTTCTTTAACACCCTTGCACACCGAGCCCAACCAAAATACAACATACAATTCGGACAAAACACCGCTATGCACTTAAATGACCTTATCTGATATGAGGCCATCGCCCCAAAAACAGCCATATTAATTAACACCGCCCTAGCTAAAAAACTGTCCAAATCACACACCGGACACATCAAAACATACCTAGTCATACTTATTGCCACTCTAGCCGCCGCAATTACCACATACTACTAAACCGCACGTAGCCCCCCAAAACTCGACCCTCGAGTTAACTCAAGGACAACAAACAGGGCCACCATTAAACTCCCCCCACACAACAATAATAACGGCCCGCCCAAAGAATATATCAATGCAACACCACTAAAATCAGTCCGAGTACCCTCAAAACCAAAATCGTCCCCACCAGACGCCCCACACCCATCAATAGACAACCCTCCAAAGTACCAAACTAAAAACAAAACTAATATAAAATACCCAAACACATAATACAAAACAGAGTAATCCAACCACACCTCAGGATATTGGTCTGCTGAAAGTGCCACAGAATAAGCAAAGACTACCAATATCCCACCTAAATAAATTAAAAATAACACCAATGCAATAAAGGACCCACCAAAAATAACTAACACCACACTACCACCCAACGCAGACACTACAAGTCCCATCGCCCCAAAAACAGGAGAAGGATTTGACGCTACACCAATAAACCCCAACACCATACACAACACAGTAAAAAAAACAAAGTACGACATAATTTTCATTTGGCCATGCCAAAACCTGTGATACGAAAAACCACCGTTGTTATTCAACTATAAAAACCAATAATGACCCCAATCCGAAAAACACACCCAATAATCAAAATAATAAACAACTCATTTATTGACCTCCCCACACCATCAAACATCTCCGCTTGATGAAACTTTGGGTCCTTGTTAGGGCTGTGCCTACTAATCCAAATCTCCACCGGCCTATTCTTGGCCATGCACTACACCGCAGACACCTCCACAGCATTCTCATCAATCGCCCACATCTGTCGTGACGTACAACACGGCTGACTAATCCGAAACATCCACGCCAACGGCGCCTCCATATTTTTTATCTGCCTTTATATACACATCGGGCGAGGCCTATACTACGGCTCATACTTATACAAAGAGACCTGAAACATCGGCGTGGCCCTACTATTCCTAGTAATAGCAACCGCGTTCGTGGGCTATGTCCTGCCATGGGGACAGATATCATTCTGAGGGGCTACCGTAATCACAAACCTACTATCAGCAGTTCCATATATAGGAAACACCCTAGTAGAGTGAATTTGAGGCGGGTTCGCCGTAGATAACGCAACACTAACACGATTTTTCACTTTCCACTTCCTACTGCCATTCATCATCTCAGCCACTGCAATCCTACACATACTATTCCTACACGAAACGGGATCAAACAACCCAACAGGGGTAAACTCAAACTCAGATAAAATTCCGTTCCACCCATACTTTTCAACTAAAGACCTGCTAGGGGCAGCCCTTATAATAATAACACTACTGTACCTATCCCTTTTCTCCCCACAACTGCTTGGGGACCCAGAAAACTTTACCCCAGCAAACCCCCTAATAACCCCACCACACATCAAACCAGAATGGTACTTCCTATTCGCCTACGCCATCCTACGTTCCATCCCAAACAAACTTGGAGGAGTACTTGCCCTAATAATATCCATTATAATCCTACTGCTAATCCCACTTACACACAACTCAAAACAACGAACAAGCACATTCCGACCACTATCACAACTAACATTTTGAACCATAATCGCCACTATCGCTATCCTAACCTGAATCGGAGGACAACCAGTCGAAGACCCATTTATCATAATCGGACAACTAGCTTCCGTCCTATACTTCACAACAATCCTACTATTAAGCCCCACAATCAATAAACTAGAGAATAAACTAATAAACTGATAACCCCACCAGCCCTTGTAGCTTAAACCACACTTAAAGCACTGACCTTGTAAGTCAAAGATTGGAACGCATTACAACCCTGGGGCACTACTCACACCCCCACATACAAAAAAGACTCAACTCTTAACTCTAGTCCCCAAAACTAGTGTTTTCACTTAAACTATTTTCTGAGACCACCCCACCCAAATAGGCTTCACCCCCACACGGGGGTGGAGCCTATATGGCCACTTAACAACCTTATAAACTCCAAGGCCTCCGCCCGCAGTATATCAAAAAAAAGACTCAACTCTTAACTCTAGTCCCCAAAACTAGTGTTTTCACTTAAACTATTTTCTAAGACCACCCCACCCAAATAGGCTTCACCCCCACACGGGGGTGGAGCCTATATGGCCACTTAACAACCTTATAAACTCCAAGGCCTCCGCCCGCAGTATATCAAAAAAAAGACTCAACTCTTAACTCTAGTCCCCAAAACTAGTGTTTTCACTTAAACTATTTTCTAAGACCACCCCACCCAAATAGGCTTCACCCCCACACGGGGGTGGAGCCTATATGGCCACTTAACAACCTTATAAACTCCAAGGCCTCCGCCCGCAGTATATCAAAAAAAGACTCAACTCTTAACTCTAGTCCCCAAAACTAGTGTTTTCACTTAAACTATTTTCTGAGACCACCCCACCCAAATAGGCTTCACCCCCACACGGGGGTGGAGCCTATATGGCCACTTAACAACCTTATAAACTCCAAGGCCTCCGCCCGCAGTATATCAAAAAAAAGACTCAACTCTTAACTCTAGTCCCCAAAACTAGTGTTTTCACTTAAACTATTTTCTGAGACCACCCCACCCAAATAGGCTTCACCCCCACACGGGGGTGGAGCCTATATGGCCATTTAACAACCTTATAAACTCCAGGACCTCCATTAGTGTCTAGGGTTATGGGGGGTCCCCCTTTACATACTATGTATAATCAACATACATTTATTTGCCCCATGAATATTGTCCCAGTACATATTATTATTAATTTTACATAATACATACTATGTATAATCAACATACATCTATCTGCCCCATGAATATTGTCCCAGTACATCCTATCATTGATTTTACATAGTACATATCATCAAATAAGCGTGGATTAATAAATCCATGTATTTAAGACATATTGATTCTTTACCGGACATATCCCGAGAGATCATCAATCCTTGTATTCGCACACCAGGTGCCCAGTCTCGTAGTCCATGAAATGTAGACTAACACACAGTGCCCTTTCCAAGGCCTCTGGTTCTGTGAGGTCAAGTCCATTAATCGCTGACGTATCACTCGTGCCTTTTAAGAGGCCTTTGGTTGCTAGGATTAGTTACACGTCTCCTCATACTCATAGCATCCCTGTGCTGTCATGCGGCTGGTATTTTTATTTTTAGGGTGGTATATCACAACCTCATTTCCAGTGGCTGTCAACTAACAACTCTGCTGAACCTACGGTGCAAGATGGCCCACGATCCCACAAGCCCACCCAGGGGTAAATTATTCATGCTCGAAGGACATATAATTATTTACTAGACTAAAAACCAATGAATAAACACGACACCTATACCTATACCTATACCTATACCTACACCTACACCTACACCTACACCCATACCCACACCCATACCCATACCCATACCCACACCCATACCCATACCCATACCCATACCCATACCCACCCACACACACACACACACACACACACACACACGCCCCCCATACACCCACATACACCCACACACACCCACGCCCCGAACACGCCCATACTCACACGGCTACCTCCGGCAAACCCCCCTTACCCCCCACTAAGAATTTTTCCCTGCAATTAAAGTGCTTCTCGCCAAACCCCTAAAACGAGATTTAATTGCAAAAATTTTTTCTTAGTTGCGATCCAAGACTTGCCATAATACCACAAGAACAAAAATCGCAGCTCCCCACACACAAAATAAAACCCCAAAATGTATATATATATATATATATATATATATATATATTACACACACTAAACCACACAACGGCAACTCCGTTACTGTAGCTTAAATAATACTAAAGCACGGCCCTGAAGTTGCCGTTATGGATCCTAGTAATTTCCCGGAAACACACCGTTTTGGTCCTAAACTTATTATTATTTTTAACTCGAATTACACATGCAAGCCTCCACACCCCTGTGCAAACCCCCACACAGTGCCTACCCACTAGGCCAGGAGCAGGTATCAGGCACACCACACTATTTAGCCCCAGACACCTAGCACCGCCACACCCACACGGGGCCCAGCAGTGATAAACATTAATGTATAAGCCATAAAGCTTGACTTAGCCACAGTTAAACCAGACGGGGCGGTAAATTTCGTGCCAGCCACCGCGGTTATACGAAAGCCCCAAAATAATAATACTCGGCGTAAAAAGTGACTAGACCCCTAAAACTTAATAAAAGAAGGCTGAGCTGCACCTACGTTGTAAAATACTAACCAATGCAAAAACAACTCCACCCCTCCCACAATTAATTAAGCCCCATCGACTCACGAAAGCCAAGGCCCAAACTAGGATTAGATACCCTATTATGCTTGGCCATAAACCAAACTTGCACCTTACACTAGCAACTCGCCAGAGAATTACAAGTGAAAAACTTAAAACTCTAAGGACTTGACGGTGCCCCAAACCAACCTAGAGGAGCTTGTCCTATAATCGATACTCCACGCCAAACCTTACCCCCTTTTGCCTTTACCCAGCCTATATACCGCCGTCGCAAACCTACCTTATGAAAGAACTGCCGTAAGTAAGATAGATAACATTTAACACGTCAGGTCAAGGTGTAGCATATAAGGGGGCAGAGATGAGCTACATTTTCTACACTAGAAAACACCACAAGTGACATGAAACCTTCACCAGAAGGTGGATTTAGCAGTAAAACAAGCAAGATAAGCCTGTTTGAAGCCTGCCATGGGACACGTACACACCGCCCGTCACCCTCCTCAAGAACTAATAAACCACACTTTATAAAAAACAAAACACCAACAGATGAGGCAAGTCGTAACAAGGTAAGTGTACTGGAAAGTGCACTTGGCCACTAAATCAAGAGGTAGCTTACACTTATATAAAGCATTCAACTTACAATTGAAAAACGTTTAAACAAAAACCCGCTTGAGCCCAAACTCCACAGCTCAACAAACAGTTCAAAACCTCAAGCCCCACTATAAACCAAACCATTTAACCCAGTACCAGTATATTTTTAGGCGATAGAAAACACCCACTTGACGCAATAGCATATAGTACCGCAAGGGAACAATGAAAGAACTATGAAAAACCCCAAGCACCAACAAAGCAAAGATCTGACCTTGTACCTTTTGCATCATGGTTTAATAAGCAAATACAGATAAAGCGCACTAAAACCTGCTCACCCGAACCCAGACGAGCTACCTAACAGCAACTTTTTGAGTACACCCGTCCCTGTGGCAAAAGGCTGGAGAGACTGCTAGGTAGAGGTGACACGCCTATCGAGCCTGGTGATAGCTGGTTGCTCAATAAAAGAATTCTAGTTCAACTATAGGACGCCTGAACCTAAATACAAGCATATTTACCACTGTCACTCCTATACTATATACAATAAGGGTACAGCCTTATTGTAATTGAAAACAACCAATCCTAGAGGAAAACACCAAATAAAACACACCAGTTGGCCTTAAAGCAGCCACCAAAAACTAAACGCGTCACAGCACACAATCTTAAAGATACTAAACAAACCAAGAACCCCTAGACCACTTAACTGAGCTACTCTACCACAATAGAGACACCACTGTTAAAATTAGTAATAAGAGCCCCGCTCTCTACATGCACCCCCATAAACTGGAAATAGATAAACTACCAGTAAATAACAGACCACAAATGGAAAAATTTAACACACTTTTTAACCATATAATATAACCCCCTGTTAACCCAACACAGGAGTGCAGCACAGACAGATTAAACGCCACAAAAGGAACTCAGCCACTTAGGGCCCCAACTGTTTACCAAAAACATAGCCTTTAGCCACACAAGTATTAAAGGTGCTGCCTGCCCAGTGATCTTTTAAACGGCCGCGGTATTCTAACCGTGCAAAGGTAGCGTAATCACTTGTCACTTAAATAATGACTAGTATGAACGGCTAAATGAGGGCCCAACTGTCTCCTAAAGCAGATCAATGAACTTGATCCCCTAGTTAAAAAGCTAGGATGTAAACATAAGACGAAAAGACCCTGTGGAGCTTAAAACAAAAACTAATAACCACGGGGCCTCTACCCCCCCCCCTTAGCCTTGTTTTTAGTTGGGGCGACTTCGGAAATAAACAAAACTTCCAAGACCACAGACCAAAAATCTATCAAAGACCCACAAGCCAATGAGACCACCATAAAATTGACCCTGTAACACAGATCAACGAACCAAGTTACCCCAGGGATAACAGCGCCATCCTCTTTTAGAGCCCCTATCGCCAAGAGGGTTTACGACCTCGATGTTGGATCAGGACATCCTGGTGGTGCAGCCACTACCAAGGGTTCGTTTGTTCAACGATTAACTAGTCCTACGTGATCTGAGTTCAGACCGGAGAAATCCAGGTCGGTTTCTATCTATGTTTTTCTCCCTTCAGTACGAAAGGACCCAGGGAGAAGCACCAATAGGACCCCCACGTGCTAATACCAAGCTCTTACCCACACTAAAGAGCCCATTTATCAAAACCAGCGGCCTAAGACCAGGGCCACGCTTTAGGGTGGCAGAGCCAGGTAATTATGCAAAAGGCCTAAGCCCTTACAACAGAAGCTCAAATCTTCTCCCTAATAATTAAAACCACAATAACCCTAGTAGTTAACCCACTAACACTCATCATCCCAATCCTACTAGCAGTTGCCTTCCTAACCCTATTAGAACGAAAAACCCTAGGCTACATACAACTACGCAAGGGCCCAAACATTGTAGGGCCCTACGGCCTACTACAACCAATTGCAGACGGACTAAAACTTTTCACCAAAGAACCCATCCGACCAACGGCATCAACACCAACACTATTTTTAGCCATACCAATACTAGCACTACTACTGTCACTAACAATTTGAGCCCCCATTCCAATACCAAACCCCATCATGGACGCTAATTTAGGCCTATTAATACTACTGGCTATCTCAAGCCTTGCTGTATACTCAATTCTATGATCTGGGTGAGCAACAAACTCAAAATACGCCCTCGTTGGCGCCCTACGGGCAGTCGCACAAACTATCTCTTATGAGGTAACAATAGGAATCATTGTACTATCAACCATAATATTCACGGGGGGATTTTCAATACAAACCCTGCTAACAACACAAAAAAACACGTGATTAGCAACATGTGTATGACCACTAATAATAATATGATACATCTCAACAATTGCAGAAACAAACCGGGCCCCATTCGACCTAACCGAAGGCGAGTCAGAGCTTGTCTCAGGATTTAATGTTGAATACGCAGCCGGCCCATTCGCACTATTCTTCCTAGCAGAATACGCAAACATCTTAATAATAAACACCCTCTCATGTATCCTATTCCTAGGCCCAAACTGCCCCAACACCCCAGAACTATTTTCAATAAATATTATGATTAAAACCTGCATGTTAACACTGGGCTTCCTGTGAATCCGCGCATCATATCCACGATTTCGATATGACCAACTAATGCACCTACTTTGAAAAAACTTCCTACCACTAACCCTAGCCCTTTGCGTCTGATACATTGCCACACCCATTTCAATATCAGGCACCCCCCCACTAACATAACCCAAACTTTGGCAGTGTGCCCGAAACATTAAGGACTACTTTGATAGAGTATGATATGGAGACTCGCCCCTCCCACTTCCTTAGAAAGACAGGCTACGAACCTGCACTACGAAGCCCAAAACTTCGTGTACTTCCAATTATACTACCTACTAGTAAAGTCAGCTAATAAAGCTTTCGGGCCCATACCCCGACAATGTTGGTACACAACCCTTCCTATACTAATAAGCCCAATAACACAAACAATCCTAATCTCAAGCCTAGCGACAGGCACCATCATCACCACATCAAGCCACCACTGACTACTTGCATGACTTGGACTAGAAATCAATACACTAGCCATACTACCACACATTACTAAACAACACCACCCACGAGCAACAGAAGCCGCCACAAAATATTTCCTAACACAAGCTGCAGCCGCTGCCCTAATCCTCCTGGCCAGCCTGATCAACACCTGACAGACCGGACAATGAACAATTATACAGCCAACGCACAACTCAACTGCACTAATTTTAACAGTAGCCATCGCAATAAAACTAGGCTTGGCACCAACACACTTCTGATACCCAGAGGTCCTGCAGGGGTCTACAATAATAACCGCCCTAATCATATCAACATGACAAAAACTTGCCCCCCTAGCCCTACTTTATATAATACACAACCACCTATCACTAAACCTGGTCCTAGTGCTGGGACTCCTATCCACAATAATTGGGGGGTGGTCAGGCCTAAATCAGACACAACTCCGAAAAATCATGGCCTTCTCCTCAATCGCCCATATGGGATGATTAACAATTGCCCTAACTATGGGCCACAGCCTTACAACACTAACCATAATTATCTATTTAGCCGCAACCACAGCAATATTTACCTCTATATTAACAGCATCAACAAAAAACATCACAGACCTTACTACCACCTGGTCTAACTCCTCTACACTTTTAACCATAATAATACTAACACTAATATCACTAGGGGGCCTTCCCCCCCTAACAGGGTTCATGCCAAAACTGCTAATTATCAAAGAACTAACACTACACCAGCTAACCCCACTAGCCACAACATTAGCCCTAATAAGCCTACCAAGCCTATTCTTTTATACCCGCCTAGCCTATTTCACTACACTAACAAACCCGCCCACCACAACCACAACAAAAAACACATGACGATTCAAAAACAACCACACACACCTAATAACCACGGCAACTACTACAACAGCCCTCCTTCTACCAATCACACCACTACTATACAACATATAAACCCCGCCCCACCCCCAGGGACTTAGGTTAACTATTTAAACCAGGGGCCTTCAAAGCCCCAAACAAGAAACACATCTTATTCCCTGAAGGCCTGTAAAACACTAATATACATCTCCTGAATGCAACTCAGACACTTTAATTAAGCTAAGACCTCCCTAGACCGACGGGCTTTGATCCCATAAAACTTTAGTTAACAACTAAACACCCTATCCAGCGGGCTTCAATCTACCTTCTCCCGTTATAGAAAAACGGGAGAAGCCCCGGCACCTTTTTGGGTGCGTCTCCAAACTTGCATTTTGTTGCGTTCTACGCTACGGAGCTTGGTACGAAAAGGACTCAAACCTCTGTCTGTGAGACTACAGCTCACCGCCTTGCCCTCGGCCATCCTACCTGTGACCATCAATCGTTGATTTTTTTCGACAAACCACAAAGACATCGGCACCCTGTATCTACTTTTTGGCGCCTGGGCCGGAATAGCCGGCACTGGCCTAAGCTTGCTAATTCGAGCTGAGCTTAGCCAGCCTGGAACCCTTCTTGGGGACGACCAAATCTATAATGTGGTTGTAACCGCCCATGCTTTTGTAATAATCTTCTTCATGGTAATACCCGTAATGATCGGGGGCTTCGGAAACTGGCTGGTTCCACTAATAATTGGGGCCCCAGACATGGCTTTTCCACGAATAAACAACATAAGCTTTTGACTCCTGCCCCCCTCACTACTCCTTTTACTGGCCTCTTCCGGAGTTGAAGCCGGGGCAGGAACTGGCTGAACCGTCTACCCACCACTAGCTGCCAACCTGGCCCATGCAGGAGCATCCGTAGACCTGACAATTTTTTCCCTGCACCTAGCAGGGGTTTCTTCCATCCTGGGGGCTATTAACTTTATTACCACCTGCATTAATATAAAAGCCCCAGCAATAACTCAATACAACACCCCCCTCTTCGTATGATCTGTACTTATCACCGCAGTACTTCTTCTACTGTCTCTGCCAGTACTAGCTGCCGGCATCACAATACTATTAACAGACCGAAACCTAAACACCACCTTCTTTGACCCGGCAGGCGGAGGAGACCCCGTGCTATACCAACACCTGTTCTGATTTTTTGGGCACCCAGAAGTTTACATCTTAATTTTACCCGGATTTGGTATGATCTCCCACATCGTAGCATACTACGCTGGTAAAAAAGAGCCCTTTGGCTACATGGGCATGGTGTGGGCCATGGTCTCTATCGGATTCCTTGGTTTTATCGTCTGAGCCCACCATATATTCACAGTTGGCATGGATGTAGACACCCGCGCATACTTTACCTCTGCCACAATAATTATTGCAATCCCAACTGGGGTAAAAGTATTCAGCTGGTTAGCAACCCTTCATGGCGGACTAATCAAATGAGACGCAGCCTTGCTGTGGGCTCTTGGCTTTATCTTCCTGTTTACCGTGGGCGGACTAACCGGGATCGTCTTAGCAAACTCATCCCTGGATATTGTATTACATGACACATACTACGTAGTCGCACACTTCCACTACGTCTTATCTATAGGAGCAGTATTTGCAATTATAGGCGGATTCGTACACTGATTTCCACTATTTACTGGCTTCTCATTACATAGCACTTTAACAAAAGCCCAATTCGGGGTTATATTTATTGGCGTAAACATAACATTCTTCCCCCAACACTTTTTAGGTCTTGCTGGAATGCCACGACGGTACTCAGACTACCCAGACGCCTACACACTATGGAACACTGTCTCATCAATTGGATCACTAACATCACTTGTTGCCGTCATCATAATAATATATATTATCTGAGAGGCATTTTCTGCCAAACGGACCCCAAATAACACAGAACTAACACACGTCAACCTAGAGTGACTCCACGGCTGCCCGCCCCCATACCACACGTATGAAGAACCAGCCTTTGTCCAATCTTAACCTGCCAAGAGACGAGGGACTCGAACCCCCACCTTTTAGTTTCAAGCTAAACGTACGCCCACTGCGTACCCCTCTCTTATCAAACACGAGCCTCTAGTAAATTATTACATAGCACTGTCAGGGCTAAATTACAGTCTAACCCCTGTGAGACTCAATGGCACAACCTGCCCAACTAGGATTCCAAGACGCAGCATCCCCCATCATAGAAGAGCTCCTCCACTTCCACGACCACGCACTTATAATCGTATTCCTTATCAGCGCCTTCGTCCTATATATTATCTCTCTTATAATAACAACCACACTAACGCACACTAACACAATAGATGCCCAAGCAGTTGAAATAATCTGAACAGTCCTGCCGTCTATCATTCTAATCATAATTGCACTGCCGTCCTTACGAATCCTGTACCTAATAGATGAGATTAACAACCCACACCTAACAATTAAGGCCCTTGGACACCAATGATATTGAAGCTACGAATACACAGACTATGAAAACCTAACATTTGACTCCTATATGACCCCAACAACAGACCTGTGATCAGGGGCCATTCGACTACTAGAGACAGACCACCGAATAGTTGTACCCGTAGAGTCCCCGATCCGCATGTTAATTTCAGCCGAAGACGTCCTTCACTCTTGAGCCGTCCCCTCACTAGGCATTAAAACCGATGCAATCCCTGGGCGACTAAACCAGACAACATTTACTACAGCTTCCCCAGGCCTATTTTACGGCCAGTGCTCAGAAATCTGCGGGTCAAACCACAGCTTTATGCCCATTGTAGTAGAAGCCACCACCCTAGACAACTTCGAATTATGGTCTAACATGATACTTCAATCTTTAAGAAGCTTTACATAATAGCATTGGCCTTTTAAGCCAAAGATTGGAACAATAACCACTTAAAGACGTGCCCCAACTAAACCCCGCTCCGTGACTTATAATTATGTTAACCGTATGGTTTATCACCCTCCTTATAATAAAACCAAAGCTGTTAAAACACCAGATAGCCAACCAACCAACTACAAAACCCCTAAGCACCCAGCCCCCATGCTGATCCTGATTATGATGTTAAACCTATTCGACCAATTCGCAACCCCACAGATAATAGGAGTCCCATTAATCCTGCTTGCCCTACTGGCCCCAACAACACTATTTCACTCACAAACACATCTAATACCAAGCCGCACATGGGCACTAAAACTATGACTAATAAAAACCGCCACAAAACAACTAATATCCCCAATCAGTAAGACAGGACACCCCTGAGCACTGCTTCTATTAACAATTTTGTTATACCTATTAACAATCAACCTGCTAGGGCTATTACCATACACATTTACCCCCACCACACAACTATCCATAAACATAAGCCTGGCCCTACCAATATGACTATTTACAGTACTTGTTGGGCTTTGAAACCAGCCCACCGCCTCCATCGGACACCTACTACCCATGGGCACACCCACCCCGCTAGTTCCAATTTTAGTAATTATCGAAACAGCTAGCCTATTAATTCGACCCCTAGCCCTGGGGGTGCGTCTTACTGCAAACCTAACTGCAGGACACCTGTTAATCCAACTTATCTCAACAGCCACACTTGTATTAATGCCATTAATACCATCAGTATCAGTGCTAACCTCAGTCACCCTCCTATTGTTAACCGCCCTAGAAGTCGCTGTTGCAATGATCCAAGCATATGTATTCGTACTATTATTAAGTCTCTACCTACAAGAAAACGTTTAATGACCCACCAAGCCCACAGCTTCCACATAGTAGACCAAAGCCCATGGCCCCTAACAGGGGCCATTGCAGCCTTATTAATAACCTCTGGGCTCGCAATATGGTTCCACTTTGGCTCAAATACATTAATAACCATCGGCCTTACCACTATACTATTAACAATACTGCAATGATGACGAGATGTTGTTCGGGAAGGAACCTACCAAGGCCACCACACCCACCAAGTTCAACAGGGACTTCGTTATGGCATAATTTTATTCATTGCCTCAGAGGTTTTCTTTTTCATCGGGTTCTTTTGAGCATTCTATCACTCAAGCCTTGCACCTACACCAGAGCTTGGAGGTTGTTGACCCCCAAGCGGAATTACTCCCCTAAACCCGTTTGAAGTTCCCCTACTTAATACCGCAGTACTACTGGCATCAGGTGTTACAGTAACCTGAGCCCACCATTCAATCATAGGAGGAGAACGA
>NW_026612553.1:0-17434 GCF_029931775.1 Euleptes europaea | reverse complement strand
GCACCCAGAAGTTTACATCTTAATTTTACCCGGATTTGGTATGATCTCCCACATCGTAGCATACTACGCTGGTAAAAAAGAGCCCTTTGGCTACATGGGCATGGTGTGGGCCATGGTCTCTATCGGATTCCTTGGTTTTATCGTCTGAGCCCACCATATATTCACAGTTGGCATGGATGTAGACACCCGCGCATACTTTACCTCTGCCACAATAATTATTGCAATCCCAACTGGGGTAAAAGTATTCAGCTGGTTAGCAACCCTTCATGGCGGACTAATCAAATGAGACGCAGCCTTGCTGTGGGCTCTTGGCTTTATCTTCCTGTTTACCGTGGGCGGACTAACCGGGATCGTCTTAGCAAACTCATCCCTGGATATTGTATTACATGACACATACTACGTAGTCGCACACTTCCACTACGTCTTATCTATAGGAGCAGTATTTGCAATTATAGGCGGATTCGTACACTGATTTCCACTATTTACTGGCTTCTCATTACATAGCACTTTAACAAAAGCCCAATTCGGGGTTATATTTATTGGCGTAAACATAACATTCTTCCCCCAACACTTTTTAGGTCTTGCTGGAATGCCACGACGGTACTCAGACTACCCAGACGCCTACACACTATGGAACACTGTCTCATCAATTGGATCACTAACATCACTTGTTGCCGTCATCATAATAATATATATTATCTGAGAGGCATTTTCTGCCAAACGGACCCCAAATAACACAGAACTAACACACGTCAACCTAGAGTGACTCCACGGCTGCCCGCCCCCATACCACACGTATGAAGAACCAGCCTTTGTCCAATCTTAACCTGCCAAGAGACGAGGGACTCGAACCCCCACCTTTTAGTTTCAAGCTAAACGTACGCCCACTGCGTACCCCTCTCTTATCAAACACGAGCCTCTAGTAAATTATTACATAGCACTGTCAGGGCTAAATTACAGTCTAACCCCTGTGAGACTCAATGGCACAACCTGCCCAACTAGGATTCCAAGACGCAGCATCCCCCATCATAGAAGAGCTCCTCCACTTCCACGACCACGCACTTATAATCGTATTCCTTATCAGCGCCTTCGTCCTATATATTATCTCTCTTATAATAACAACCACACTAACGCACACTAACACAATAGATGCCCAAGCAGTTGAAATAATCTGAACAGTCCTGCCGTCTATCATTCTAATCATAATTGCACTGCCGTCCTTACGAATCCTGTACCTAATAGATGAGATTAACAACCCACACCTAACAATTAAGGCCCTTGGACACCAATGATATTGAAGCTACGAATACACAGACTATGAAAACCTAACATTTGACTCCTATATGACCCCAACAACAGACCTGTGATCAGGGGCCATTCGACTACTAGAGACAGACCACCGAATAGTTGTACCCGTAGAGTCCCCGATCCGCATGTTAATTTCAGCCGAAGACGTCCTTCACTCTTGAGCCGTCCCCTCACTAGGCATTAAAACCGATGCAATCCCTGGGCGACTAAACCAGACAACATTTACTACAGCTTCCCCAGGCCTATTTTACGGCCAGTGCTCAGAAATCTGCGGGTCAAACCACAGCTTTATGCCCATTGTAGTAGAAGCCACCACCCTAGACAACTTCGAATTATGGTCTAACATGATACTTCAATCTTTAAGAAGCTTTACATAATAGCATTGGCCTTTTAAGCCAAAGATTGGAACAATAACCACTTAAAGACGTGCCCCAACTAAACCCCGCTCCGTGACTTATAATTATGTTAACCGTATGGTTTATCACCCTCCTTATAATAAAACCAAAGCTGTTAAAACACCAGATAGCCAACCAACCAACTACAAAACCCCTAAGCACCCAGCCCCCATGCTGATCCTGATTATGATGTTAAACCTATTCGACCAATTCGCAACCCCACAGATAATAGGAGTCCCATTAATCCTGCTTGCCCTACTGGCCCCAACAACACTATTTCACTCACAAACACATCTAATACCAAGCCGCACATGGGCACTAAAACTATGACTAATAAAAACCGCCACAAAACAACTAATATCCCCAATCAGTAAGACAGGACACCCCTGAGCACTGCTTCTATTAACAATTTTGTTATACCTATTAACAATCAACCTGCTAGGGCTATTACCATACACATTTACCCCCACCACACAACTATCCATAAACATAAGCCTGGCCCTACCAATATGACTATTTACAGTACTTGTTGGGCTTTGAAACCAGCCCACCGCCTCCATCGGACACCTACTACCCATGGGCACACCCACCCCGCTAGTTCCAATTTTAGTAATTATCGAAACAGCTAGCCTATTAATTCGACCCCTAGCCCTGGGGGTGCGTCTTACTGCAAACCTAACTGCAGGACACCTGTTAATCCAACTTATCTCAACAGCCACACTTGTATTAATGCCATTAATACCATCAGTATCAGTGCTAACCTCAGTCACCCTCCTATTGTTAACCGCCCTAGAAGTCGCTGTTGCAATGATCCAAGCATATGTATTCGTACTATTATTAAGTCTCTACCTACAAGAAAACGTTTAATGACCCACCAAGCCCACAGCTTCCACATAGTAGACCAAAGCCCATGGCCCCTAACAGGGGCCATTGCAGCCTTATTAATAACCTCTGGGCTCGCAATATGGTTCCACTTTGGCTCAAATACATTAATAACCATCGGCCTTACCACTATACTATTAACAATACTGCAATGATGACGAGATGTTGTTCGGGAAGGAACCTACCAAGGCCACCACACCCACCAAGTTCAACAGGGACTTCGTTATGGCATAATTTTATTCATTGCCTCAGAGGTTTTCTTTTTCATCGGGTTCTTTTGAGCATTCTATCACTCAAGCCTTGCACCTACACCAGAGCTTGGAGGTTGTTGACCCCCAAGCGGAATTACTCCCCTAAACCCGTTTGAAGTTCCCCTACTTAATACCGCAGTACTACTGGCATCAGGTGTTACAGTAACCTGAGCCCACCATTCAATCATAGGAGGAGAACGAAAAGAGGCCATACAGGCCCTAGTGCTTACAATCATACTGGGGGCCTACTTTACACTACTACAGGCTATAGAATATCTGGAGGCCTCTTTCACAGTAGCAGACGGAGCCTATGGCACCACCTTTTTTGTGGCCACTGGCTTCCACGGACTACATGTAATCATTGGGACTAGCTTCCTAGTAGTCTGCCTGCTACGCCAAATAAAATTCCACTTCACCACTGACCACCACTTTGGATTCGAAGCGGCCGCATGATACTGACACTTTGTAGACGTTGTTTGACTCTTCCTTTACATCTCAATCTATTGATGAGGTTCATAACTTCCTTAGTATTTAAAAGTACAGGTGACTTCCACTCACAAAGCCTTAGCTCATAATTAACCCTAAGAGGAAGTAATAAACATTATAATAGTAACTCTAATATCCACCGCACTAACCGCCGCCCTAATCATCATTAGCTTTTGACTACCACAAGCCACCCCTGACACAGAAAAATTGTCCCCATACGAATGCGGCTTTGACCCAGTCGGTTCAGCACGACTACCTTTCTCATTGCGATTTTTTCTAGTCGCTATCTTATTCCTACTTTTTGACCTAGAAATCGCCCTACTCCTACCAACCCCGTGAGCTATTAACTTACCCTCCCCCAATTCAACCCTTATATGAACTACAACAATTATCACCCTACTAGCCCTGGGCCTAGTCTATGAGTGATCCCAAGGAGGACTAGAATGAGCAGAATATAGAGGCTAATCTAAAGCAAGATCACTAATTTCGACTTAGTACATCCCAAAATAATGGGGCCACTAACTATGCTACCTCAACACCTACTGATACTAGCCATCTTTACCCTAAGCCTTATAGGACTAGCACTCCACCGTAAACATCTTGTATCTGCCCTTCTATGCATCGAGGGCCTGCTTTTAAGCCTATTTATTGGACTTAGTGCTATCTCCTTAACCCAACACCTGTCAACCACTGCCACCCTTCCAATTACCCTCTTGACCATGTCCGCATGTGAGGCAGGAGCAGGACTGGCCCTATTAGCTGCATCCTCCCGCACTCACGCAACAGACCACCTAAAAACCATAAGCCTATTAAAATGCTAAAACTAACCATAGCAACAGTAATACTAGTCCCAACCGCCCTTTTAGCCCCAACTAAATACACCTTCCACATTTATACGGCCCTATCTATAACAACAACACTCCTATTAATAGGACAATTAAACGCCCCCACACTAACAAAAATCTGACATGTCAACACATGGATAACACTCGACCAATTCTCAACCCCCCTGACTATTCTTTCATCCTGATTGCTCCCACTTATAGTAGTAGCAAGCCAAAGCCACATGGCCAAAGAGCCTCAGTCCCGACAACGCCTGTTCTTATCAACCTGTGCTCTGCTACAAACCACCCTAATTCTAACATTCGCCTCAAACAACTTAATACTATTCTACCTGTTATTTGAAGCAACACTAATCCCAACACTAATCCTTATCACGCGTTGGGGCAGCCAAACAGAGCGACTCGCCGCAGGCACTTATTTCCTGTTCTATACACTATCCGGCTCACTCCCACTATTAGTAATAATTTTATATTCATACACCCACAACTACCACACAACACCACTAATAATGTCAATAAAGCACCCAGAAATACTAATAACATGAACCAACTCACTAGTATGACTATCATGTCTTCTAGCATTTATAGTAAAAATACCCCTATACTCCATGCACTTATGACTACCAAAAGCACACGTTGAGGCCCCAATCGCTGGATCAATAATCCTGGCCGCCGTACTTCTTAAACTGGGAGGATACGGCATCATCCGAATCACCCCAATCCTAAACCCAACAACACAAACTATGTGCTACCCCCTCATTATTCTAGCCCTCTGGGGAATAATTATAACCAGCCTCATTTGCCTACGTCAAACAGACTTAAAATCCATCATTGCCTACTCCTCAGTAAGCCACATAGGCCTTGTAACTGCAGGAGCCCTAATTCAGACCCCATGAAGTATCTCAGGAACAATAATTCTAATGGTCGCCCACGGATTAGCCTCTTCTATACTATTTTGCCTAGCCAACACAAACTATGAACGAACCCACACTCGAACTTTATTAATAACACGGGGCCTTCAACTCACCCTCCCACTTATAGCCACATGATGACTTATGGCAAACTTAGCCAACATGGCCCTACCCCCTACAATCAACCTGATGGGGGAATTAATAATCATTACTTCTGCTATAAACTGAGCCACCATAACAATCATCTTAACAGGCCTAACGACGCTATTAACCGCCCTATACTCCCTATATGTCTTCATTATAACGCAACGAAACAAAACACCAACAAATACCTCCCACCCACCCTCAAACACCCGAGAACACCTATTAATAGCCCTTCACCTCATCCCTATGGCACTATTAATTATAAACCCAAAACTAATCCTGTAGCACCCAGAAGTAGGCATAGTTTGATCAAAACACTAAGCTGTGGACTTAACAACAGGGGCACCCCGCCCCTTGCATACCGAGAGGGACGACACAAATTGGAACTGCTAATTCAAATTACCGAAGTTAAATTCTCCGGACCACTCCACATTATAACCCAAGACTTTCAAAGGATATTAGACCTTCCTTTAATCTTAGGCATTAACACTACTTGGTGCAACTCCAAGTGAAAGTACATGACCTCCATACTATTCTACTCAACCATAATTTCAACCCTGCTAGTCCTTATTGCCCCTATTATTACCTCTATGTTTATTACACAAGCCTCGGGCTACTTCACACAAACTACTAAACTTGCCTGCCTGACAAGCCTAATTCCAACCAATATTTTTATCAACTACGGAATACAAACAACTATAACCAACGCTACCTGACTACAAACGTCCTTCAACATTAATATCAGCTTCCTATTTGATATTTACTCTACCACGTTTATAACAACAGCCCTATTTATCACCTGGGCCATCCTGGAGTTCTCAGATTGATATATAAAACTAGACCCGAACAAAAACAAATTTATAAAATACTTAATACTATTCCTCCTAGCCATAATAACCATAACAACAGCAAACAGCCTATTACAACTATTTGTTGGCTGGGAAGGGGTAGGCATCATATCCTTCTTACTAATCGGGTGGTGGCACGGGCGCACCAATGCAAACACATCCGCCCTACAAGCTGTTATATACAACCGAATCGGAGACATTGGACTAATCCTGTCTTTAGCTTGATTCGCAATACACTACAACACATGGGACGTACAACAAACATTCTCACATACGACCCCCCCCACCCTGCCACTACTAGGCCTAGTCTTAGCAGCCATGGGAAAATCCGCCCAATTTGGGCTACACCCATGGCTGCCAGCAGCCATAGAAGGCCCAACCCCAGTATCAGCACTACTTCACTCTAGCACAATAGTCGTTGCCGGAATTTTTCTACTGGCCCGGCTATTCCCAATAATACAAAACAGCCAGGCCACAACTACCCTCTGCCTATGCCTAGGAGCAATAACTACAACCTTTGCAGCACTCTGTGCCCTCACACAAAACGATATCAAAAAGATCATTGCCTTCTCCACCTCAAGCCAGCTCGGCCTAATAATACTAACACTAGGACTAAACCAGCCACAGTTAACATACCTACACATCACCACACACGCCTTTTTCAAGGCCATACTATTCCTATGCGCAGGTTCAGTAATTCATAATCTCGGGGACGAACAAGACATCCGAAAAATAGGAAGCACCCAAAAAACAATACCGCTAACCACAACCTGTATAACTATCGGCAACCTAGCCCTAACAGGGGCCCCCTTCCTAGCTGGATTTTACACTAAAGACGTAATCATTGAAACAATAAACACATCACACTTAAACGCCTGAGCCCTATCAACCACTATTATTGCTACCGCCCTTACAGCCGCCTACAGCCTACGCCTAACCTTTTATGTCCAAACAAATAAGCCTCGATACAACACAACTACAACCCCAGCAGAAACAAACCCAAGCCAGACTCGACCCCTAGTACGACTCGCCATAGGAAGTATTATATCTGGCCTATTTGTGGCCACAACAATACTACCAACCCCACCCCAAACAATAACAATGGGCCCAATTACAAAACTAGCCGCCACAATTATCACGCTAGTAGGCCTGCTATGTGCTATAGATATCACCATACAAACATCCAACCTATTAAAACCAAAACAAAGTACACCAAGTACATCCTCAACACAACTGGGGTTCTTTAACACCCTTGCACACCGAGCCCAACCAAAATACAACATACAATTCGGACAAAACACCGCTATGCACTTAAATGACCTTATCTGATATGAGGCCATCGCCCCAAAAACAGCCATATTAATTAACACCGCCCTAGCTAAAAAACTGTCCAAATCACACACCGGACACATCAAAACATACCTAGTCATACTTATTGCCACTCTAGCCGCCGCAATTACCACATACTACTAAACCGCACGTAGCCCCCCAAAACTCGACCCTCGAGTTAACTCAAGGACAACAAACAGGGCCACCATTAAACTCCCCCCACACAACAATAATAACGGCCCGCCCAAAGAATATATCAATGCAACACCACTAAAATCAGTCCGAGTACCCTCAAAACCAAAATCGTCCCCACCAGACGCCCCACACCCATCAATAGACAACCCTCCAAAGTACCAAACTAAAAACAAAACTAATATAAAATACCCAAACACATAATACAAAACAGAGTAATCCAACCACACCTCAGGATATTGGTCTGCTGAAAGTGCCACAGAATAAGCAAAGACTACCAATATCCCACCTAAATAAATTAAAAATAACACCAATGCAATAAAGGACCCACCAAAAATAACTAACACCACACTACCACCCAACGCAGACACTACAAGTCCCATCGCCCCAAAAACAGGAGAAGGATTTGACGCTACACCAATAAACCCCAACACCATACACAACACAGTAAAAAAAACAAAGTACGACATAATTTTCATTTGGCCATGCCAAAACCTGTGATACGAAAAACCACCGTTGTTATTCAACTATAAAAACCAATAATGACCCCAATCCGAAAAACACACCCAATAATCAAAATAATAAACAACTCATTTATTGACCTCCCCACACCATCAAACATCTCCGCTTGATGAAACTTTGGGTCCTTGTTAGGGCTGTGCCTACTAATCCAAATCTCCACCGGCCTATTCTTGGCCATGCACTACACCGCAGACACCTCCACAGCATTCTCATCAATCGCCCACATCTGTCGTGACGTACAACACGGCTGACTAATCCGAAACATCCACGCCAACGGCGCCTCCATATTTTTTATCTGCCTTTATATACACATCGGGCGAGGCCTATACTACGGCTCATACTTATACAAAGAGACCTGAAACATCGGCGTGGCCCTACTATTCCTAGTAATAGCAACCGCGTTCGTGGGCTATGTCCTGCCATGGGGACAGATATCATTCTGAGGGGCTACCGTAATCACAAACCTACTATCAGCAGTTCCATATATAGGAAACACCCTAGTAGAGTGAATTTGAGGCGGGTTCGCCGTAGATAACGCAACACTAACACGATTTTTCACTTTCCACTTCCTACTGCCATTCATCATCTCAGCCACTGCAATCCTACACATACTATTCCTACACGAAACGGGATCAAACAACCCAACAGGGGTAAACTCAAACTCAGATAAAATTCCGTTCCACCCATACTTTTCAACTAAAGACCTGCTAGGGGCAGCCCTTATAATAATAACACTACTGTACCTATCCCTTTTCTCCCCACAACTGCTTGGGGACCCAGAAAACTTTACCCCAGCAAACCCCCTAATAACCCCACCACACATCAAACCAGAATGGTACTTCCTATTCGCCTACGCCATCCTACGTTCCATCCCAAACAAACTTGGAGGAGTACTTGCCCTAATAATATCCATTATAATCCTACTGCTAATCCCACTTACACACAACTCAAAACAACGAACAAGCACATTCCGACCACTATCACAACTAACATTTTGAACCATAATCGCCACTATCGCTATCCTAACCTGAATCGGAGGACAACCAGTCGAAGACCCATTTATCATAATCGGACAACTAGCTTCCGTCCTATACTTCACAACAATCCTACTATTAAGCCCCACAATCAATAAACTAGAGAATAAACTAATAAACTGATAACCCCACCAGCCCTTGTAGCTTAAACCACACTTAAAGCACTGACCTTGTAAGTCAAAGATTGGAACGCATTACAACCCTGGGGCACTACTCACACCCCCACATACAAAAAAGACTCAACTCTTAACTCTAGTCCCCAAAACTAGTGTTTTCACTTAAACTATTTTCTGAGACCACCCCACCCAAATAGGCTTCACCCCCACACGGGGGTGGAGCCTATATGGCCACTTAACAACCTTATAAACTCCAAGGCCTCCGCCCGCAGTATATCAAAAAAAAGACTCAACTCTTAACTCTAGTCCCCAAAACTAGTGTTTTCACTTAAACTATTTTCTAAGACCACCCCACCCAAATAGGCTTCACCCCCACACGGGGGTGGAGCCTATATGGCCACTTAACAACCTTATAAACTCCAAGGCCTCCGCCCGCAGTATATCAAAAAAAAGACTCAACTCTTAACTCTAGTCCCCAAAACTAGTGTTTTCACTTAAACTATTTTCTAAGACCACCCCACCCAAATAGGCTTCACCCCCACACGGGGGTGGAGCCTATATGGCCACTTAACAACCTTATAAACTCCAAGGCCTCCGCCCGCAGTATATCAAAAAAAGACTCAACTCTTAACTCTAGTCCCCAAAACTAGTGTTTTCACTTAAACTATTTTCTGAGACCACCCCACCCAAATAGGCTTCACCCCCACACGGGGGTGGAGCCTATATGGCCACTTAACAACCTTATAAACTCCAAGGCCTCCGCCCGCAGTATATCAAAAAAAAGACTCAACTCTTAACTCTAGTCCCCAAAACTAGTGTTTTCACTTAAACTATTTTCTGAGACCACCCCACCCAAATAGGCTTCACCCCCACACGGGGGTGGAGCCTATATGGCCATTTAACAACCTTATAAACTCCAGGACCTCCATTAGTGTCTAGGGTTATGGGGGGTCCCCCTTTACATACTATGTATAATCAACATACATTTATTTGCCCCATGAATATTGTCCCAGTACATATTATTATTAATTTTACATAATACATACTATGTATAATCAACATACATCTATCTGCCCCATGAATATTGTCCCAGTACATCCTATCATTGATTTTACATAGTACATATCATCAAATAAGCGTGGATTAATAAATCCATGTATTTAAGACATATTGATTCTTTACCGGACATATCCCGAGAGATCATCAATCCTTGTATTCGCACACCAGGTGCCCAGTCTCGTAGTCCATGAAATGTAGACTAACACACAGTGCCCTTTCCAAGGCCTCTGGTTCTGTGAGGTCAAGTCCATTAATCGCTGACGTATCACTCGTGCCTTTTAAGAGGCCTTTGGTTGCTAGGATTAGTTACACGTCTCCTCATACTCATAGCATCCCTGTGCTGTCATGCGGCTGGTATTTTTATTTTTAGGGTGGTATATCACAACCTCATTTCCAGTGGCTGTCAACTAACAACTCTGCTGAACCTACGGTGCAAGATGGCCCACGATCCCACAAGCCCACCCAGGGGTAAATTATTCATGCTCGAAGGACATATAATTATTTACTAGACTAAAAACCAATGAATAAACACGACACCTATACCTATACCTATACCTATACCTACACCTACACCTACACCTACACCCATACCCACACCCATACCCATACCCATACCCACACCCATACCCATACCCATACCCATACCCACACACACACACACACACACACACACACACACACACGCCCCCCATACACCCACATACACCCACACACACCCACGCCCCGAACACGCCCATACTCACACGGCTACCTCCGGCAAACCCCCCTTACCCCCCACTAAGAATTTTTCCCTGCAATTAAAGTGCTTCTCGCCAAACCCCTAAAACGAGATTTAATTGCAAAAATTTTTTCTTAGTTGCGATCCAAGACTTGCCATAATACCACAAGAACAAAAATCGCAGCTCCCCACACACAAAATAAAACCCCAAAATGTATATATATATATATATATATATATATATATATTACACACACTAAACCACACAACGGCAACTCCGTTACTGTAGCTTAAATAATACTAAAGCACGGCCCTGAAGTTGCCGTTATGGATCCTAGTAATTTCCCGGAAACACACCGTTTTGGTCCTAAACTTATTATTATTTTTAACTCGAATTACACATGCAAGCCTCCACACCCCTGTGCAAACCCCCACACAGTGCCTACCCACTAGGCCAGGAGCAGGTATCAGGCACACCACACTATTTAGCCCCAGACACCTAGCACCGCCACACCCACACGGGGCCCAGCAGTGATAAACATTAATGTATAAGCCATAAAGCTTGACTTAGCCACAGTTAAACCAGACGGGGCGGTAAATTTCGTGCCAGCCACCGCGGTTATACGAAAGCCCCAAAATAATAATACTCGGCGTAAAAAGTGACTAGACCCCTAAAACTTAATAAAAGAAGGCTGAGCTGCACCTACGTTGTAAAATACTAACCAATGCAAAAACAACTCCACCCCTCCCACAATTAATTAAGCCCCATCGACTCACGAAAGCCAAGGCCCAAACTAGGATTAGATACCCTATTATGCTTGGCCATAAACCAAACTTGCACCTTACACTAGCAACTCGCCAGAGAATTACAAGTGAAAAACTTAAAACTCTAAGGACTTGACGGTGCCCCAAACCAACCTAGAGGAGCTTGTCCTATAATCGATACTCCACGCCAAACCTTACCCCCTTTTGCCTTTACCCAGCCTATATACCGCCGTCGCAAACCTACCTTATGAAAGAACTGCCGTAAGTAAGATAGATAACATTTAACACGTCAGGTCAAGGTGTAGCATATAAGGGGGCAGAGATGAGCTACATTTTCTACACTAGAAAACACCACAAGTGACATGAAACCTTCACCAGAAGGTGGATTTAGCAGTAAAACAAGCAAGATAAGCCTGTTTGAAGCCTGCCATGGGACACGTACACACCGCCCGTCACCCTCCTCAAGAACTAATAAACCACACTTTATAAAAAACAAAACACCAACAGATGAGGCAAGTCGTAACAAGGTAAGTGTACTGGAAAGTGCACTTGGCCACTAAATCAAGAGGTAGCTTACACTTATATAAAGCATTCAACTTACAATTGAAAAACGTTTAAACAAAAACCCGCTTGAGCCCAAACTCCACAGCTCAACAAACAGTTCAAAACCTCAAGCCCCACTATAAACCAAACCATTTAACCCAGTACCAGTATATTTTTAGGCGATAGAAAACACCCACTTGACGCAATAGCATATAGTACCGCAAGGGAACAATGAAAGAACTATGAAAAACCCCAAGCACCAACAAAGCAAAGATCTGACCTTGTACCTTTTGCATCATGGTTTAATAAGCAAATACAGATAAAGCGCACTAAAACCTGCTCACCCGAACCCAGACGAGCTACCTAACAGCAACTTTTTGAGTACACCCGTCCCTGTGGCAAAAGGCTGGAGAGACTGCTAGGTAGAGGTGACACGCCTATCGAGCCTGGTGATAGCTGGTTGCTCAATAAAAGAATTCTAGTTCAACTATAGGACGCCTGAACCTAAATACAAGCATATTTACCACTGTCACTCCTATACTATATACAATAAGGGTACAGCCTTATTGTAATTGAAAACAACCAATCCTAGAGGAAAACACCAAATAAAACACACCAGTTGGCCTTAAAGCAGCCACCAAAAACTAAACGCGTCACAGCACACAATCTTAAAGATACTAAACAAACCAAGAACCCCTAGACCACTTAACTGAGCTACTCTACCACAATAGAGACACCACTGTTAAAATTAGTAATAAGAGCCCCGCTCTCTACATGCACCCCCATAAACTGGAAATAGATAAACTACCAGTAAATAACAGACCACAAATGGAAAAATTTAACACACTTTTTAACCATATAATATAACCCCCTGTTAACCCAACACAGGAGTGCAGCACAGACAGATTAAACGCCACAAAAGGAACTCAGCCACTTAGGGCCCCAACTGTTTACCAAAAACATAGCCTTTAGCCACACAAGTATTAAAGGTGCTGCCTGCCCAGTGATCTTTTAAACGGCCGCGGTATTCTAACCGTGCAAAGGTAGCGTAATCACTTGTCACTTAAATAATGACTAGTATGAACGGCTAAATGAGGGCCCAACTGTCTCCTAAAGCAGATCAATGAACTTGATCCCCTAGTTAAAAAGCTAGGATGTAAACATAAGACGAAAAGACCCTGTGGAGCTTAAAACAAAAACTAATAACCACGGGGCCTCTACCCCCCCCCCTTAGCCTTGTTTTTAGTTGGGGCGACTTCGGAAATAAACAAAACTTCCAAGACCACAGACCAAAAATCTATCAAAGACCCACAAGCCAATGAGACCACCATAAAATTGACCCTGTAACACAGATCAACGAACCAAGTTACCCCAGGGATAACAGCGCCATCCTCTTTTAGAGCCCCTATCGCCAAGAGGGTTTACGACCTCGATGTTGGATCAGGACATCCTGGTGGTGCAGCCACTACCAAGGGTTCGTTTGTTCAACGATTAACTAGTCCTACGTGATCTGAGTTCAGACCGGAGAAATCCAGGTCGGTTTCTATCTATGTTTTTCTCCCTTCAGTACGAAAGGACCCAGGGAGAAGCACCAATAGGACCCCCACGTGCTAATACCAAGCTCTTACCCACACTAAAGAGCCCATTTATCAAAACCAGCGGCCTAAGACCAGGGCCACGCTTTAGGGTGGCAGAGCCAGGTAATTATGCAAAAGGCCTAAGCCCTTACAACAGAAGCTCAAATCTTCTCCCTAATAATTAAAACCACAATAACCCTAGTAGTTAACCCACTAACACTCATCATCCCAATCCTACTAGCAGTTGCCTTCCTAACCCTATTAGAACGAAAAACCCTAGGCTACATACAACTACGCAAGGGCCCAAACATTGTAGGGCCCTACGGCCTACTACAACCAATTGCAGACGGACTAAAACTTTTCACCAAAGAACCCATCCGACCAACGGCATCAACACCAACACTATTTTTAGCCATACCAATACTAGCACTACTACTGTCACTAACAATTTGAGCCCCCATTCCAATACCAAACCCCATCATGGACGCTAATTTAGGCCTATTAATACTACTGGCTATCTCAAGCCTTGCTGTATACTCAATTCTATGATCTGGGTGAGCAACAAACTCAAAATACGCCCTCGTTGGCGCCCTACGGGCAGTCGCACAAACTATCTCTTATGAGGTAACAATAGGAATCATTGTACTATCAACCATAATATTCACGGGGGGATTTTCAATACAAACCCTGCTAACAACACAAAAAAACACGTGATTAGCAACATGTGTATGACCACTAATAATAATATGATACATCTCAACAATTGCAGAAACAAACCGGGCCCCATTCGACCTAACCGAAGGCGAGTCAGAGCTTGTCTCAGGATTTAATGTTGAATACGCAGCCGGCCCATTCGCACTATTCTTCCTAGCAGAATACGCAAACATCTTAATAATAAACACCCTCTCATGTATCCTATTCCTAGGCCCAAACTGCCCCAACACCCCAGAACTATTTTCAATAAATATTATGATTAAAACCTGCATGTTAACACTGGGCTTCCTGTGAATCCGCGCATCATATCCACGATTTCGATATGACCAACTAATGCACCTACTTTGAAAAAACTTCCTACCACTAACCCTAGCCCTTTGCGTCTGATACATTGCCACACCCATTTCAATATCAGGCACCCCCCCACTAACATAACCCAAACTTTGGCAGTGTGCCCGAAACATTAAGGACTACTTTGATAGAGTATGATATGGAGACTCGCCCCTCCCACTTCCTTAGAAAGACAGGCTACGAACCTGCACTACGAAGCCCAAAACTTCGTGTACTTCCAATTATACTACCTACTAGTAAAGTCAGCTAATAAAGCTTTCGGGCCCATACCCCGACAATGTTGGTACACAACCCTTCCTATACTAATAAGCCCAATAACACAAACAATCCTAATCTCAAGCCTAGCGACAGGCACCATCATCACCACATCAAGCCACCACTGACTACTTGCATGACTTGGACTAGAAATCAATACACTAGCCATACTACCACACATTACTAAACAACACCACCCACGAGCAACAGAAGCCGCCACAAAATATTTCCTAACACAAGCTGCAGCCGCTGCCCTAATCCTCCTGGCCAGCCTGATCAACACCTGACAGACCGGACAATGAACAATTATACAGCCAACGCACAACTCAACTGCACTAATTTTAACAGTAGCCATCGCAATAAAACTAGGCTTGGCACCAACACACTTCTGATACCCAGAGGTCCTGCAGGGGTCTACAATAATAACCGCCCTAATCATATCAACATGACAAAAACTTGCCCCCCTAGCCCTACTTTATATAATACACAACCACCTATCACTAAACCTGGTCCTAGTGCTGGGACTCCTATCCACAATAATTGGGGGGTGGTCAGGCCTAAATCAGACACAACTCCGAAAAATCATGGCCTTCTCCTCAATCGCCCATATGGGATGATTAACAATTGCCCTAACTATGGGCCACAGCCTTACAACACTAACCATAATTATCTATTTAGCCGCAACCACAGCAATATTTACCTCTATATTAACAGCATCAACAAAAAACATCACAGACCTTACTACCACCTGGTCTAACTCCTCTACACTTTTAACCATAATAATACTAACACTAATATCACTAGGGGGCCTTCCCCCCCTAACAGGGTTCATGCCAAAACTGCTAATTATCAAAGAACTAACACTACACCAGCTAACCCCACTAGCCACAACATTAGCCCTAATAAGCCTACCAAGCCTATTCTTTTATACCCGCCTAGCCTATTTCACTACACTAACAAACCCGCCCACCACAACCACAACAAAAAACACATGACGATTCAAAAACAACCACACACACCTAATAACCACGGCAACTACTACAACAGCCCTCCTTCTACCAATCACACCACTACTATACAACATATAAACCCCGCCCCACCCCCAGGGACTTAGGTTAACTATTTAAACCAGGGGCCTTCAAAGCCCCAAACAAGAAACACATCTTATTCCCTGAAGGCCTGTAAAACACTAATATACATCTCCTGAATGCAACTCAGACACTTTAATTAAGCTAAGACCTCCCTAGACCGACGGGCTTTGATCCCATAAAACTTTAGTTAACAACTAAACACCCTATCCAGCGGGCTTCAATCTACCTTCTCCCGTTATAGAAAAACGGGAGAAGCCCCGGCACCTTTTTGGGTGCGTCTCCAAACTTGCATTTTGTTGCGTTCTACGCTACGGAGCTTGGTACGAAAAGGACTCAAACCTCTGTCTGTGAGACTACAGCTCACCGCCTTGCCCTCGGCCATCCTACCTGTGACCATCAATCGTTGATTTTTTTCGACAAACCACAAAGACATCGGCACCCTGTATCTACTTTTTGGCGCCTGGGCCGGAATAGCCGGCACTGGCCTAAGCTTGCTAATTCGAGCTGAGCTTAGCCAGCCTGGAACCCTTCTTGGGGACGACCAAATCTATAATGTGGTTGTAACCGCCCATGCTTTTGTAATAATCTTCTTCATGGTAATACCCGTAATGATCGGGGGCTTCGGAAACTGGCTGGTTCCACTAATAATTGGGGCCCCAGACATGGCTTTTCCACGAATAAACAACATAAGCTTTTGACTCCTGCCCCCCTCACTACTCCTTTTACTGGCCTCTTCCGGAGTTGAAGCCGGGGCAGGAACTGGCTGAACCGTCTACCCACCACTAGCTGCCAACCTGGCCCATGCAGGAGCATCCGTAGACCTGACAATTTTTTCCCTGCACCTAGCAGGGGTTTCTTCCATCCTGGGGGCTATTAACTTTATTACCACCTGCATTAATATAAAAGCCCCAGCAATAACTCAATACAACACCCCCCTCTTCGTATGATCTGTACTTATCACCGCAGTACTTCTTCTACTGTCTCTGCCAGTACTAGCTGCCGGCATCACAATACTATTAACAGACCGAAACCTAAACACCACCTTCTTTGACCCGGCAGGCGGAGGAGACCCCGTGCTATACCAACACCTGTTCTGATTTT
>NW_026612552.1:0-17434 GCF_029931775.1 Euleptes europaea | reverse complement strand
GCTAGAATAATGAGGGGGTAGCACATAGTTTGTGTTGTTGGGTTTAGGATTGGGGTGATTCGGATGATGCCGTATCCTCCCAGTTTAAGAAGTACGGCGGCCAGGATTATTGATCCAGCGATTGGGGCCTCAACGTGTGCTTTTGGTAGTCATAAGTGCATGGAGTATAGGGGTATTTTTACTATAAATGCTAGAAGACATGATAGTCATACTAGTGAGTTGGTTCATGTTATTAGTATTTCTGGGTGCTTTATTGACATTATTAGTGGTGTTGTGTGGTAGTTGTGGGTGTATGAATATAAAATTATTACTAATAGTGGGAGTGAGCCGGATAGTGTATAGAACAGGAAATAAGTGCCTGCGGCGAGTCGCTCTGTTTGGCTGCCCCAACGCGTGATAAGGATTAGTGTTGGGATTAGTGTTGCTTCAAATAACAGGTAGAATAGTATTAAGTTGTTTGAGGCGAATGTTAGAATTAGGGTGGTTTGTAGCAGAGCACAGGTTGATAAGAACAGGCGTTGTCGGGACTGAGGCTCTTTGGCCATGTGGCTTTGGCTTGCTACTACTATAAGTGGGAGCAATCAGGATGAAAGAATAGTCAGGGGGGTTGAGAATTGGTCGAGTGTTATCCATGTGTTGACATGTCAGATTTTTGTTAGTGTGGGGGCGTTTAATTGTCCTATTAATAGGAGTGTTGTTGTTATAGATAGGGCCGTATAAATGTGGAAGGTGTATTTAGTTGGGGCTAAAAGGGCGGTTGGGACTAGTATTACTGTTGCTATGGTTAGTTTTAGCATTTTAATAGGCTTATGGTTTTTAGGTGGTCTGTTGCGTGAGTGCGGGAGGATGCAGCTAATAGGGCCAGTCCTGCTCCTGCCTCACATGCGGACATGGTCAAGAGGGTAATTGGAAGGGTGGCAGTGGTTGACAGGTGTTGGGTTAAGGAGATAGCACTAAGTCCAATAAATAGGCTTAAAAGCAGGCCCTCGATGCATAGAAGGGCAGATACAAGATGTTTACGGTGGAGTGCTAGTCCTATAAGGCTTAGGGTAAAGATGGCTAGTATCAGTAGGTGTTGAGGTAGCATAGTTAGTGGCCCCATTATTTTGGGATGTACTAAGTCGAAATTAGTGATCTTGCTTTAGATTAGCCTCTATATTCTGCTCATTCTAGTCCTCCTTGGGATCACTCATAGACTAGGCCCAGGGCTAGTAGGGTGATAATTGTTGTAGTTCATATAAGGGTTGAATTGGGGGAGGGTAAGTTAATAGCTCACGGGGTTGGTAGGAGTAGGGCGATTTCTAGGTCAAAAAGTAGGAATAAGATAGCGACTAGAAAAAATCGCAATGAGAAAGGTAGTCGTGCTGAACCGACTGGGTCAAAGCCGCATTCGTATGGGGACAATTTTTCTGTGTCAGGGGTGGCTTGTGGTAGTCAAAAGCTAATGATGATTAGGGCGGCGGTTAGTGCGGTGGATATTAGAGTTACTATTATAATGTTTATTACTTCCTCTTAGGGTTAATTATGAGCTAAGGCTTTGTGAGTGGAAGTCACCTGTACTTTTAAATACTAAGGAAGTTATGAACCTCATCAATAGATTGAGATGTAAAGGAAGAGTCAAACAACGTCTACAAAGTGTCAGTATCATGCGGCCGCTTCGAATCCAAAGTGGTGGTCAGTGGTGAAGTGGAATTTTATTTGGCGTAGCAGGCAGACTACTAGGAAGCTAGTCCCAATGATTACATGTAGTCCGTGGAAGCCAGTGGCCACAAAAAAGGTGGTGCCATAGGCTCCGTCTGCTACTGTGAAAGAGGCCTCCAGATATTCTATAGCCTGTAGTAGTGTAAAGTAGGCCCCCAGTATGATTGTAAGCACTAGGGCCTGTATGGCCTCTTTTCGTTCTCCTCCTATGATTGAATGGTGGGCTCAGGTTACTGTAACACCTGATGCCAGTAGTACTGCGGTATTAAGTAGGGGAACTTCAAACGGGTTTAGGGGAGTAATTCCGCTTGGGGGTCAACAACCTCCAAGCTCTGGTGTAGGTGCAAGGCTTGAGTGATAGAATGCTCAAAAGAACCCGATGAAAAAGAAAACCTCTGAGGCAATGAATAAAATTATGCCATAACGAAGTCCCTGTTGAACTTGGTGGGTGTGGTGGCCTTGGTAGGTTCCTTCCCGAACAACATCTCGTCATCATTGCAGTATTGTTAATAGTATAGTGGTAAGGCCGATGGTTATTAATGTATTTGAGCCAAAGTGGAACCATATTGCGAGCCCAGAGGTTATTAATAAGGCTGCAATGGCCCCTGTTAGGGGCCATGGGCTTTGGTCTACTATGTGGAAGCTGTGGGCTTGGTGGGTCATTAAACGTTTTCTTGTAGGTAGAGACTTAATAATAGTACGAATACATATGCTTGGATCATTGCAACAGCGACTTCTAGGGCGGTTAACAATAGGAGGGTGACTGAGGTTAGCACTGATACTGATGGTATTAATGGCATTAATACAAGTGTGGCTGTTGAGATAAGTTGGATTAACAGGTGTCCTGCAGTTAGGTTTGCAGTAAGACGCACCCCCAGGGCTAGGGGTCGAATTAATAGGCTAGCTGTTTCGATAATTACTAAAATTGGAACTAGCGGGGTGGGTGTGCCCATGGGTAGTAGGTGTCCGATGGAGGCGGTGGGCTGGTTTCAAAGCCCAACAAGTACTGTAAATAGTCATATTGGTAGGGCCAGGCTTATGTTTATGGATAGTTGTGTGGTGGGGGTAAATGTGTATGGTAATAGCCCTAGCAGGTTGATTGTTAATAGGTATAACAAAATTGTTAATAGAAGCAGTGCTCAGGGGTGTCCTGTCTTACTGATTGGGGATATTAGTTGTTTTGTGGCGGTTTTTATTAGTCATAGTTTTAGTGCCCATGTGCGGCTTGGTATTAGATGTGTTTGTGAGTGAAATAGTGTTGTTGGGGCCAGTAGGGCAAGCAGGATTAATGGGACTCCTATTATCTGTGGGGTTGCGAATTGGTCGAATAGGTTTAACATCATAATCAGGATCAGCATGGGGGCTGGGTGCTTAGGGGTTTTGTAGTTGGTTGGTTGGCTATCTGGTGTTTTAACAGCTTTGGTTTTATTATAAGGAGGGTGATAAACCATACGGTTAACATAATTATAAGTCACGGAGCGGGGTTTAGTTGGGGCACGTCTTTAAGTGGTTATTGTTCCAATCTTTGGCTTAAAAGGCCAATGCTATTATGTAAAGCTTCTTAAAGATTGAAGTATCATGTTAGACCATAATTCGAAGTTGTCTAGGGTGGTGGCTTCTACTACAATGGGCATAAAGCTGTGGTTTGACCCGCAGATTTCTGAGCACTGGCCGTAAAATAGGCCTGGGGAAGCTGTAGTAAATGTTGTCTGGTTTAGTCGCCCAGGGATTGCATCGGTTTTAATGCCTAGTGAGGGGACGGCTCAAGAGTGAAGGACGTCTTCGGCTGAAATTAACATGCGGATCGGGGACTCTACGGGTACAACTATTCGGTGGTCTGTCTCTAGTAGTCGAATGGCCCCTGATCACAGGTCTGTTGTTGGGGTCATATAGGAGTCAAATGTTAGGTTTTCATAGTCTGTGTATTCGTAGCTTCAATATCATTGGTGTCCAAGGGCCTTAATTGTTAGGTGTGGGTTGTTAATCTCATCTATTAGGTACAGGATTCGTAAGGACGGCAGTGCAATTATGATTAGAATGATAGACGGCAGGACTGTTCAGATTATTTCAACTGCTTGGGCATCTATTGTGTTAGTGTGCGTTAGTGTGGTTGTTATTATAAGAGAGATAATATATAGGACGAAGGCGCTGATAAGGAATACGATTATAAGTGCGTGGTCGTGGAAGTGGAGGAGCTCTTCTATGATGGGGGATGCTGCGTCTTGGAATCCTAGTTGGGCAGGTTGTGCCATTGAGTCTCACAGGGGTTAGACTGTAATTTAGCCCTGACAGTGCTATGTAATAATTTACTAGAGGCTCGTGTTTGATAAGAGAGGGGTACGCAGTGGGCGTACGTTTAGCTTGAAACTAAAAGGTGGGGGTTCGAGTCCCTCGTCTCTTGGCAGGTTAAGATTGGACAAAGGCTGGTTCTTCATACGTGTGGTATGGGGGCGGGCAGCCGTGGAGTCACTCTAGGTTGACGTGTGTTAGTTCTGTGTTATTTGGGGTCCGTTTGGCAGAAAATGCCTCTCAGATAATATATATTATTATGATGACGGCAACAAGTGATGTTAGTGATCCAATTGATGAGACAGTGTTCCATAGTGTGTAGGCGTCTGGGTAGTCTGAGTACCGTCGTGGCATTCCAGCAAGACCTAAAAAGTGTTGGGGGAAGAATGTTATGTTTACGCCAATAAATATAACCCCGAATTGGGCTTTTGTTAAAGTGCTATGTAATGAGAAGCCAGTAAATAGTGGAAATCAGTGTACGAATCCGCCTATAATTGCAAATACTGCTCCTATAGATAAGACGTAGTGGAAGTGTGCGACTACGTAGTATGTGTCATGTAATACAATATCCAGGGATGAGTTTGCTAAGACGATCCCGGTTAGTCCGCCCACGGTAAACAGGAAGATAAAGCCAAGAGCCCACAGCAAGGCTGCGTCTCATTTGATTAGTCCGCCATGAAGGGTTGCTAACCAGCTGAATACTTTTACCCCAGTTGGGATTGCAATAATTATTGTGGCAGAGGTAAAGTATGCGCGGGTGTCTACATCCATGCCAACTGTGAATATATGGTGGGCTCAGACGATAAAACCAAGGAATCCGATAGAGACCATGGCCCACACCATGCCCATGTAGCCAAAGGGCTCTTTTTTACCAGCGTAGTATGCTACGATGTGGGAGATCATACCAAATCCGGGTAAAATTAAGATGTAAACTTCTGGGTGCCCAAAAAATCAGAACAGGTGTTGGTATAGCACGGGGTCTCCTCCGCCTGCCGGGTCAAAGAAGGTGGTGTTTAGGTTTCGGTCTGTTAATAGTATTGTGATGCCGGCAGCTAGTACTGGCAGAGACAGTAGAAGAAGTACTGCGGTGATAAGTACAGATCATACGAAGAGGGGGGTGTTGTATTGAGTTATTGCTGGGGCTTTTATATTAATGCAGGTGGTAATAAAGTTAATAGCCCCCAGGATGGAAGAAACCCCTGCTAGGTGCAGGGAAAAAATTGTCAGGTCTACGGATGCTCCTGCATGGGCCAGGTTGGCAGCTAGTGGTGGGTAGACGGTTCAGCCAGTTCCTGCCCCGGCTTCAACTCCGGAAGAGGCCAGTAAAAGGAGTAGTGAGGGGGGCAGGAGTCAAAAGCTTATGTTGTTTATTCGTGGAAAAGCCATGTCTGGGGCCCCAATTATTAGTGGAACCAGCCAGTTTCCGAAGCCCCCGATCATTACGGGTATTACCATGAAGAAGATTATTACAAAAGCATGGGCGGTTACAACCACATTATAGATTTGGTCGTCCCCAAGAAGGGTTCCAGGCTGGCTAAGCTCAGCTCGAATTAGCAAGCTTAGGCCAGTGCCGGCTATTCCGGCCCAGGCGCCAAAAAGTAGATACAGGGTGCCGATGTCTTTGTGGTTTGTCGAAAAAAATCAACGATTGATGGTCACAGGTAGGATGGCCGAGGGCAAGGCGGTGAGCTGTAGTCTCACAGACAGAGGTTTGAGTCCTTTTCGTACCAAGCTCCGTAGCGTAGAACGCAACAAAATGCAAGTTTGGAGACGCACCCAAAAAGGTGCCGGGGCTTCTCCCGTTTTTCTATAACGGGAGAAGGTAGATTGAAGCCCGCTGGATAGGGTGTTTAGTTGTTAACTAAAGTTTTATGGGATCAAAGCCCGTCGGTCTAGGGAGGTCTTAGCTTAATTAAAGTGTCTGAGTTGCATTCAGGAGATGTATATTAGTGTTTTACAGGCCTTCAGGGAATAAGATGTGTTTCTTGTTTGGGGCTTTGAAGGCCCCTGGTTTAAATAGTTAACCTAAGTCCCTGGGGGTGGGGCGGGGTTTATATGTTGTATAGTAGTGGTGTGATTGGTAGAAGGAGGGCTGTTGTAGTAGTTGCCGTGGTTATTAGGTGTGTGTGGTTGTTTTTGAATCGTCATGTGTTTTTTGTTGTGGTTGTGGTGGGCGGGTTTGTTAGTGTAGTGAAATAGGCTAGGCGGGTATAAAAGAATAGGCTTGGTAGGCTTATTAGGGCTAATGTTGTGGCTAGTGGGGTTAGCTGGTGTAGTGTTAGTTCTTTGATAATTAGCAGTTTTGGCATGAACCCTGTTAGGGGGGGAAGGCCCCCTAGTGATATTAGTGTTAGTATTATTATGGTTAAAAGTGTAGAGGAGTTAGACCAGGTGGTAGTAAGGTCTGTGATGTTTTTTGTTGATGCTGTTAATATAGAGGTAAATATTGCTGTGGTTGCGGCTAAATAGATAATTATGGTTAGTGTTGTAAGGCTGTGGCCCATAGTTAGGGCAATTGTTAATCATCCCATATGGGCGATTGAGGAGAAGGCCATGATTTTTCGGAGTTGTGTCTGATTTAGGCCTGACCACCCCCCAATTATTGTGGATAGGAGTCCCAGCACTAGGACCAGGTTTAGTGATAGGTGGTTGTGTATTATATAAAGTAGGGCTAGGGGGGCAAGTTTTTGTCATGTTGATATGATTAGGGCGGTTATTATTGTAGACCCCTGCAGGACCTCTGGGTATCAGAAGTGTGTTGGTGCCAAGCCTAGTTTTATTGCGATGGCTACTGTTAAAATTAGTGCAGTTGAGTTGTGCGTTGGCTGTATAATTGTTCATTGTCCGGTCTGTCAGGTGTTGATCAGGCTGGCCAGGAGGATTAGGGCAGCGGCTGCAGCTTGTGTTAGGAAATATTTTGTGGCGGCTTCTGTTGCTCGTGGGTGGTGTTGTTTAGTAATGTGTGGTAGTATGGCTAGTGTATTGATTTCTAGTCCAAGTCATGCAAGTAGTCAGTGGTGGCTTGATGTGGTGATGATGGTGCCTGTCGCTAGGCTTGAGATTAGGATTGTTTGTGTTATTGGGCTTATTAGTATAGGAAGGGTTGTGTACCAACATTGTCGGGGTATGGGCCCGAAAGCTTTATTAGCTGACTTTACTAGTAGGTAGTATAATTGGAAGTACACGAAGTTTTGGGCTTCGTAGTGCAGGTTCGTAGCCTGTCTTTCTAAGGAAGTGGGAGGGGCGAGTCTCCATATCATACTCTATCAAAGTAGTCCTTAATGTTTCGGGCACACTGCCAAAGTTTGGGTTATGTTAGTGGGGGGGTGCCTGATATTGAAATGGGTGTGGCAATGTATCAGACGCAAAGGGCTAGGGTTAGTGGTAGGAAGTTTTTTCAAAGTAGGTGCATTAGTTGGTCATATCGAAATCGTGGATATGATGCGCGGATTCACAGGAAGCCCAGTGTTAACATGCAGGTTTTAATCATAATATTTATTGAAAATAGTTCTGGGGTGTTGGGGCAGTTTGGGCCTAGGAATAGGATACATGAGAGGGTGTTTATTATTAAGATGTTTGCGTATTCTGCTAGGAAGAATAGTGCGAATGGGCCGGCTGCGTATTCAACATTAAATCCTGAGACAAGCTCTGACTCGCCTTCGGTTAGGTCGAATGGGGCCCGGTTTGTTTCTGCAATTGTTGAGATGTATCATATTATTATTAGTGGTCATACACATGTTGCTAATCACGTGTTTTTTTGTGTTGTTAGCAGGGTTTGTATTGAAAATCCCCCCGTGAATATTATGGTTGATAGTACAATGATTCCTATTGTTACCTCATAAGAGATAGTTTGTGCGACTGCCCGTAGGGCGCCAACGAGGGCGTATTTTGAGTTTGTTGCTCACCCAGATCATAGAATTGAGTATACAGCAAGGCTTGAGATAGCCAGTAGTATTAATAGGCCTAAATTAGCGTCCATGATGGGGTTTGGTATTGGAATGGGGGCTCAAATTGTTAGTGACAGTAGTAGTGCTAGTATTGGTATGGCTAAAAATAGTGTTGGTGTTGATGCCGTTGGTCGGATGGGTTCTTTGGTGAAAAGTTTTAGTCCGTCTGCAATTGGTTGTAGTAGGCCGTAGGGCCCTACAATGTTTGGGCCCTTGCGTAGTTGTATGTAGCCTAGGGTTTTTCGTTCTAATAGGGTTAGGAAGGCAACTGCTAGTAGGATTGGGATGATGAGTGTTAGTGGGTTAACTACTAGGGTTATTGTGGTTTTAATTATTAGGGAGAAGATTTGAGCTTCTGTTGTAAGGGCTTAGGCCTTTTGCATAATTACCTGGCTCTGCCACCCTAAAGCGTGGCCCTGGTCTTAGGCCGCTGGTTTTGATAAATGGGCTCTTTAGTGTGGGTAAGAGCTTGGTATTAGCACGTGGGGGTCCTATTGGTGCTTCTCCCTGGGTCCTTTCGTACTGAAGGGAGAAAAACATAGATAGAAACCGACCTGGATTTCTCCGGTCTGAACTCAGATCACGTAGGACTAGTTAATCGTTGAACAAACGAACCCTTGGTAGTGGCTGCACCACCAGGATGTCCTGATCCAACATCGAGGTCGTAAACCCTCTTGGCGATAGGGGCTCTAAAAGAGGATGGCGCTGTTATCCCTGGGGTAACTTGGTTCGTTGATCTGTGTTACAGGGTCAATTTTATGGTGGTCTCATTGGCTTGTGGGTCTTTGATAGATTTTTGGTCTGTGGTCTTGGAAGTTTTGTTTATTTCCGAAGTCGCCCCAACTAAAAACAAGGCTAAGGGGGGGGGGTAGAGGCCCCGTGGTTATTAGTTTTTGTTTTAAGCTCCACAGGGTCTTTTCGTCTTATGTTTACATCCTAGCTTTTTAACTAGGGGATCAAGTTCATTGATCTGCTTTAGGAGACAGTTGGGCCCTCATTTAGCCGTTCATACTAGTCATTATTTAAGTGACAAGTGATTACGCTACCTTTGCACGGTTAGAATACCGCGGCCGTTTAAAAGATCACTGGGCAGGCAGCACCTTTAATACTTGTGTGGCTAAAGGCTATGTTTTTGGTAAACAGTTGGGGCCCTAAGTGGCTGAGTTCCTTTTGTGGCGTTTAATCTGTCTGTGCTGCACTCCTGTGTTGGGTTAACAGGGGGTTATATTATATGGTTAAAAAGTGTGTTAAATTTTTCCATTTGTGGTCTGTTATTTACTGGTAGTTTATCTATTTCCAGTTTATGGGGGTGCATGTAGAGAGCGGGGCTCTTATTACTAATTTTAACAGTGGTGTCTCTATTGTGGTAGAGTAGCTCAGTTAAGTGGTCTAGGGGTTCTTGGTTTGTTTAGTATCTTTAAGATTGTGTGCTGTGACGCGTTTAGTTTTTGGTGGCTGCTTTAAGGCCAACTGGTGTGTTTTATTTGGTGTTTTCCTCTAGGATTGGTTGTTTTCAATTACAATAAGGCTGTACCCTTATTGTATATAGTATAGGAGTGACAGTGGTAAATATGCTTGTATTTAGGTTCAGGCGTCCTATAGTTGAACTAGAATTCTTTTATTGAGCAACCAGCTATCACCAGGCTCGATAGGCGTGTCACCTCTACCTAGCAGTCTCTCCAGCCTTTTGCCACAGGGACGGGTGTACTCAAAAAGTTGCTGTTAGGTAGCTCGTCTGGGTTCGGGTGAGCAGGTTTTAGTGCGCTTTATCTGTATTTGCTTATTAAACCATGATGCAAAAGGTACAAGGTCAGATCTTTGCTTTGTTGGTGCTTGGGGTTTTTCATAGTTCTTTCATTGTTCCCTTGCGGTACTATATGCTATTGCGTCAAGTGGGTGTTTTCTATCGCCTAAAAATATACTGGTACTGGGTTAAATGGTTTGGTTTATAGTGGGGCTTGAGGTTTTGAACTGTTTGTTGAGCTGTGGAGTTTGGGCTCAAGCGGGTTTTTGTTTAAACGTTTTTCAATTGTAAGTTGAATGCTTTATATAAGTGTAAGCTACCTCTTGATTTAGTGGCCAAGTGCACTTTCCAGTACACTTACCTTGTTACGACTTGCCTCATCTGTTGGTGTTTTGTTTTTTATAAAGTGTGGTTTATTAGTTCTTGAGGAGGGTGACGGGCGGTGTGTACGTGTCCCATGGCAGGCTTCAAACAGGCTTATCTTGCTTGTTTTACTGCTAAATCCACCTTCTGGTGAAGGTTTCATGTCACTTGTGGTGTTTTCTAGTGTAGAAAATGTAGCTCATCTCTGCCCCCTTATATGCTACACCTTGACCTGACGTGTTAAATGTTATCTATCTTACTTACGGCAGTTCTTTCATAAGGTAGGTTTGCGACGGCGGTATATAGGCTGGGTAAAGGCAAAAGGGGGTAAGGTTTGGCGTGGAGTATCGATTATAGGACAAGCTCCTCTAGGTTGGTTTGGGGCACCGTCAAGTCCTTAGAGTTTTAAGTTTTTCACTTGTAATTCTCTGGCGAGTTGCTAGTGTAAGGTGCAAGTTTGGTTTATGGCCAAGCATAATAGGGTATCTAATCCTAGTTTGGGCCTTGGCTTTCGTGAGTCGATGGGGCTTAATTAATTGTGGGAGGGGTGGAGTTGTTTTTGCATTGGTTAGTATTTTACAACGTAGGTGCAGCTCAGCCTTCTTTTATTAAGTTTTAGGGGTCTAGTCACTTTTTACGCCGAGTATTATTATTTTGGGGCTTTCGTATAACCGCGGTGGCTGGCACGAAATTTACCGCCCCGTCTGGTTTAACTGTGGCTAAGTCAAGCTTTATGGCTTATACATTAATGTTTATCACTGCTGGGCCCCGTGTGGGTGTGGCGGTGCTAGGTGTCTGGGGCTAAATAGTGTGGTGTGCCTGATACCTGCTCCTGGCCTAGTGGGTAGGCACTGTGTGGGGGTTTGCACAGGGGTGTGGAGGCTTGCATGTGTAATTCGAGTTAAAAATAATAATAAGTTTAGGACCAAAACGGTGTGTTTCCGGGAAATTACTAGGATCCATAACGGCAACTTCAGGGCCGTGCTTTAGTATTATTTAAGCTACAGTAACGGAGTTGCCGTTGTGTGGTTTAGTGTGTGTAATATATATATATATATATATATATATATATATACATTTTGGGGTTTTATTTTGTGTGTGGGGAGCTGCGATTTTTGTTCTTGTGGTATTATGGCAAGTCTTGGATCGCAACTAAGAAAAAATTTTTGCAATTAAATCTCGTTTTAGGGGTTTGGCGAGAAGCACTTTAATTGCAGGGAAAAATTCTTAGTGGGGGGTAAGGGGGGTTTGCCGGAGGTAGCCGTGTGAGTATGGGCGTGTTCGGGGCGTGGGTGTGTGTGGGTGTATGTGGGTGTATGGGGGGCGTGTGTGTGTGTGTGTGTGTGTGTGTGTGTGTGTGTGGGTATGGGTATGGGTATGGGTATGGGTGTGGGTATGGGTATGGGTATGGGTGTGGGTATGGGTGTAGGTGTAGGTGTAGGTGTAGGTATAGGTATAGGTATAGGTATAGGTGTCGTGTTTATTCATTGGTTTTTAGTCTAGTAAATAATTATATGTCCTTCGAGCATGAATAATTTACCCCTGGGTGGGCTTGTGGGATCGTGGGCCATCTTGCACCGTAGGTTCAGCAGAGTTGTTAGTTGACAGCCACTGGAAATGAGGTTGTGATATACCACCCTAAAAATAAAAATACCAGCCGCATGACAGCACAGGGATGCTATGAGTATGAGGAGACGTGTAACTAATCCTAGCAACCAAAGGCCTCTTAAAAGGCACGAGTGATACGTCAGCGATTAATGGACTTGACCTCACAGAACCAGAGGCCTTGGAAAGGGCACTGTGTGTTAGTCTACATTTCATGGACTACGAGACTGGGCACCTGGTGTGCGAATACAAGGATTGATGATCTCTCGGGATATGTCCGGTAAAGAATCAATATGTCTTAAATACATGGATTTATTAATCCACGCTTATTTGATGATATGTACTATGTAAAATCAATGATAGGATGTACTGGGACAATATTCATGGGGCAGATAGATGTATGTTGATTATACATAGTATGTATTATGTAAAATTAATAATAATATGTACTGGGACAATATTCATGGGGCAAATAAATGTATGTTGATTATACATAGTATGTAAAGGGGGACCCCCCATAACCCTAGACACTAATGGAGGTCCTGGAGTTTATAAGGTTGTTAAATGGCCATATAGGCTCCACCCCCGTGTGGGGGTGAAGCCTATTTGGGTGGGGTGGTCTCAGAAAATAGTTTAAGTGAAAACACTAGTTTTGGGGACTAGAGTTAAGAGTTGAGTCTTTTTTTTGATATACTGCGGGCGGAGGCCTTGGAGTTTATAAGGTTGTTAAGTGGCCATATAGGCTCCACCCCCGTGTGGGGGTGAAGCCTATTTGGGTGGGGTGGTCTCAGAAAATAGTTTAAGTGAAAACACTAGTTTTGGGGACTAGAGTTAAGAGTTGAGTCTTTTTTTGATATACTGCGGGCGGAGGCCTTGGAGTTTATAAGGTTGTTAAGTGGCCATATAGGCTCCACCCCCGTGTGGGGGTGAAGCCTATTTGGGTGGGGTGGTCTTAGAAAATAGTTTAAGTGAAAACACTAGTTTTGGGGACTAGAGTTAAGAGTTGAGTCTTTTTTTTGATATACTGCGGGCGGAGGCCTTGGAGTTTATAAGGTTGTTAAGTGGCCATATAGGCTCCACCCCCGTGTGGGGGTGAAGCCTATTTGGGTGGGGTGGTCTTAGAAAATAGTTTAAGTGAAAACACTAGTTTTGGGGACTAGAGTTAAGAGTTGAGTCTTTTTTTTGATATACTGCGGGCGGAGGCCTTGGAGTTTATAAGGTTGTTAAGTGGCCATATAGGCTCCACCCCCGTGTGGGGGTGAAGCCTATTTGGGTGGGGTGGTCTCAGAAAATAGTTTAAGTGAAAACACTAGTTTTGGGGACTAGAGTTAAGAGTTGAGTCTTTTTTGTATGTGGGGGTGTGAGTAGTGCCCCAGGGTTGTAATGCGTTCCAATCTTTGACTTACAAGGTCAGTGCTTTAAGTGTGGTTTAAGCTACAAGGGCTGGTGGGGTTATCAGTTTATTAGTTTATTCTCTAGTTTATTGATTGTGGGGCTTAATAGTAGGATTGTTGTGAAGTATAGGACGGAAGCTAGTTGTCCGATTATGATAAATGGGTCTTCGACTGGTTGTCCTCCGATTCAGGTTAGGATAGCGATAGTGGCGATTATGGTTCAAAATGTTAGTTGTGATAGTGGTCGGAATGTGCTTGTTCGTTGTTTTGAGTTGTGTGTAAGTGGGATTAGCAGTAGGATTATAATGGATATTATTAGGGCAAGTACTCCTCCAAGTTTGTTTGGGATGGAACGTAGGATGGCGTAGGCGAATAGGAAGTACCATTCTGGTTTGATGTGTGGTGGGGTTATTAGGGGGTTTGCTGGGGTAAAGTTTTCTGGGTCCCCAAGCAGTTGTGGGGAGAAAAGGGATAGGTACAGTAGTGTTATTATTATAAGGGCTGCCCCTAGCAGGTCTTTAGTTGAAAAGTATGGGTGGAACGGAATTTTATCTGAGTTTGAGTTTACCCCTGTTGGGTTGTTTGATCCCGTTTCGTGTAGGAATAGTATGTGTAGGATTGCAGTGGCTGAGATGATGAATGGCAGTAGGAAGTGGAAAGTGAAAAATCGTGTTAGTGTTGCGTTATCTACGGCGAACCCGCCTCAAATTCACTCTACTAGGGTGTTTCCTATATATGGAACTGCTGATAGTAGGTTTGTGATTACGGTAGCCCCTCAGAATGATATCTGTCCCCATGGCAGGACATAGCCCACGAACGCGGTTGCTATTACTAGGAATAGTAGGGCCACGCCGATGTTTCAGGTCTCTTTGTATAAGTATGAGCCGTAGTATAGGCCTCGCCCGATGTGTATATAAAGGCAGATAAAAAATATGGAGGCGCCGTTGGCGTGGATGTTTCGGATTAGTCAGCCGTGTTGTACGTCACGACAGATGTGGGCGATTGATGAGAATGCTGTGGAGGTGTCTGCGGTGTAGTGCATGGCCAAGAATAGGCCGGTGGAGATTTGGATTAGTAGGCACAGCCCTAACAAGGACCCAAAGTTTCATCAAGCGGAGATGTTTGATGGTGTGGGGAGGTCAATAAATGAGTTGTTTATTATTTTGATTATTGGGTGTGTTTTTCGGATTGGGGTCATTATTGGTTTTTATAGTTGAATAACAACGGTGGTTTTTCGTATCACAGGTTTTGGCATGGCCAAATGAAAATTATGTCGTACTTTGTTTTTTTTACTGTGTTGTGTATGGTGTTGGGGTTTATTGGTGTAGCGTCAAATCCTTCTCCTGTTTTTGGGGCGATGGGACTTGTAGTGTCTGCGTTGGGTGGTAGTGTGGTGTTAGTTATTTTTGGTGGGTCCTTTATTGCATTGGTGTTATTTTTAATTTATTTAGGTGGGATATTGGTAGTCTTTGCTTATTCTGTGGCACTTTCAGCAGACCAATATCCTGAGGTGTGGTTGGATTACTCTGTTTTGTATTATGTGTTTGGGTATTTTATATTAGTTTTGTTTTTAGTTTGGTACTTTGGAGGGTTGTCTATTGATGGGTGTGGGGCGTCTGGTGGGGACGATTTTGGTTTTGAGGGTACTCGGACTGATTTTAGTGGTGTTGCATTGATATATTCTTTGGGCGGGCCGTTATTATTGTTGTGTGGGGGGAGTTTAATGGTGGCCCTGTTTGTTGTCCTTGAGTTAACTCGAGGGTCGAGTTTTGGGGGGCTACGTGCGGTTTAGTAGTATGTGGTAATTGCGGCGGCTAGAGTGGCAATAAGTATGACTAGGTATGTTTTGATGTGTCCGGTGTGTGATTTGGACAGTTTTTTAGCTAGGGCGGTGTTAATTAATATGGCTGTTTTTGGGGCGATGGCCTCATATCAGATAAGGTCATTTAAGTGCATAGCGGTGTTTTGTCCGAATTGTATGTTGTATTTTGGTTGGGCTCGGTGTGCAAGGGTGTTAAAGAACCCCAGTTGTGTTGAGGATGTACTTGGTGTACTTTGTTTTGGTTTTAATAGGTTGGATGTTTGTATGGTGATATCTATAGCACATAGCAGGCCTACTAGCGTGATAATTGTGGCGGCTAGTTTTGTAATTGGGCCCATTGTTATTGTTTGGGGTGGGGTTGGTAGTATTGTTGTGGCCACAAATAGGCCAGATATAATACTTCCTATGGCGAGTCGTACTAGGGGTCGAGTCTGGCTTGGGTTTGTTTCTGCTGGGGTTGTAGTTGTGTTGTATCGAGGCTTATTTGTTTGGACATAAAAGGTTAGGCGTAGGCTGTAGGCGGCTGTAAGGGCGGTAGCAATAATAGTGGTTGATAGGGCTCAGGCGTTTAAGTGTGATGTGTTTATTGTTTCAATGATTACGTCTTTAGTGTAAAATCCAGCTAGGAAGGGGGCCCCTGTTAGGGCTAGGTTGCCGATAGTTATACAGGTTGTGGTTAGCGGTATTGTTTTTTGGGTGCTTCCTATTTTTCGGATGTCTTGTTCGTCCCCGAGATTATGAATTACTGAACCTGCGCATAGGAATAGTATGGCCTTGAAAAAGGCGTGTGTGGTGATGTGTAGGTATGTTAACTGTGGCTGGTTTAGTCCTAGTGTTAGTATTATTAGGCCGAGCTGGCTTGAGGTGGAGAAGGCAATGATCTTTTTGATATCGTTTTGTGTGAGGGCACAGAGTGCTGCAAAGGTTGTAGTTATTGCTCCTAGGCATAGGCAGAGGGTAGTTGTGGCCTGGCTGTTTTGTATTATTGGGAATAGCCGGGCCAGTAGAAAAATTCCGGCAACGACTATTGTGCTAGAGTGAAGTAGTGCTGATACTGGGGTTGGGCCTTCTATGGCTGCTGGCAGCCATGGGTGTAGCCCAAATTGGGCGGATTTTCCCATGGCTGCTAAGACTAGGCCTAGTAGTGGCAGGGTGGGGGGGGTCGTATGTGAGAATGTTTGTTGTACGTCCCATGTGTTGTAGTGTATTGCGAATCAAGCTAAAGACAGGATTAGTCCAATGTCTCCGATTCGGTTGTATATAACAGCTTGTAGGGCGGATGTGTTTGCATTGGTGCGCCCGTGCCACCACCCGATTAGTAAGAAGGATATGATGCCTACCCCTTCCCAGCCAACAAATAGTTGTAATAGGCTGTTTGCTGTTGTTATGGTTATTATGGCTAGGAGGAATAGTATTAAGTATTTTATAAATTTGTTTTTGTTCGGGTCTAGTTTTATATATCAATCTGAGAACTCCAGGATGGCCCAGGTGATAAATAGGGCTGTTGTTATAAACGTGGTAGAGTAAATATCAAATAGGAAGCTGATATTAATGTTGAAGGACGTTTGTAGTCAGGTAGCGTTGGTTATAGTTGTTTGTATTCCGTAGTTGATAAAAATATTGGTTGGAATTAGGCTTGTCAGGCAGGCAAGTTTAGTAGTTTGTGTGAAGTAGCCCGAGGCTTGTGTAATAAACATAGAGGTAATAATAGGGGCAATAAGGACTAGCAGGGTTGAAATTATGGTTGAGTAGAATAGTATGGAGGTCATGTACTTTCACTTGGAGTTGCACCAAGTAGTGTTAATGCCTAAGATTAAAGGAAGGTCTAATATCCTTTGAAAGTCTTGGGTTATAATGTGGAGTGGTCCGGAGAATTTAACTTCGGTAATTTGAATTAGCAGTTCCAATTTGTGTCGTCCCTCTCGGTATGCAAGGGGCGGGGTGCCCCTGTTGTTAAGTCCACAGCTTAGTGTTTTGATCAAACTATGCCTACTTCTGGGTGCTACAGGATTAGTTTTGGGTTTATAATTAATAGTGCCATAGGGATGAGGTGAAGGGCTATTAATAGGTGTTCTCGGGTGTTTGAGGGTGGGTGGGAGGTATTTGTTGGTGTTTTGTTTCGTTGCGTTATAATGAAGACATATAGGGAGTATAGGGCGGTTAATAGCGTCGTTAGGCCTGTTAAGATGATTGTTATGGTGGCTCAGTTTATAGCAGAAGTAATGATTATTAATTCCCCCATCAGGTTGATTGTAGGGGGTAGGGCCATGTTGGCTAAGTTTGCCATAAGTCATCATGTGGCTATAAGTGGGAGGGTGAGTTGAAGGCCCCGTGTTATTAATAAAGTTCGAGTGTGGGTTCGTTCATAGTTTGTGTTGGCTAGGCAAAATAGTATAGAAGAGGCTAATCCGTGGGCGACCATTAGAATTATTGTTCCTGAGATACTTCATGGGGTCTGAATTAGGGCTCCTGCAGTTACAAGGCCTATGTGGCTTACTGAGGAGTAGGCAATGATGGATTTTAAGTCTGTTTGACGTAGGCAAATGAGGCTGGTTATAATTATTCCCCA
>NW_026612551.1:0-17435 GCF_029931775.1 Euleptes europaea | reverse complement strand
GGTGTAGGTATAGGTATAGGTATAGGTATAGGTGTCGTGTTTATTCATTGGTTTTTAGTCTAGTAAATAATTATATGTCCTTCGAGCATGAATAATTTACCCCTGGGTGGGCTTGTGGGATCGTGGGCCATCTTGCACCGTAGGTTCAGCAGAGTTGTTAGTTGACAGCCACTGGAAATGAGGTTGTGATATACCACCCTAAAAATAAAAATACCAGCCGCATGACAGCACAGGGATGCTATGAGTATGAGGAGACGTGTAACTAATCCTAGCAACCAAAGGCCTCTTAAAAGGCACGAGTGATACGTCAGCGATTAATGGACTTGACCTCACAGAACCAGAGGCCTTGGAAAGGGCACTGTGTGTTAGTCTACATTTCATGGACTACGAGACTGGGCACCTGGTGTGCGAATACAAGGATTGATGATCTCTCGGGATATGTCCGGTAAAGAATCAATATGTCTTAAATACATGGATTTATTAATCCACGCTTATTTGATGATATGTACTATGTAAAATCAATGATAGGATGTACTGGGACAATATTCATGGGGCAGATAGATGTATGTTGATTATACATAGTATGTATTATGTAAAATTAATAATAATATGTACTGGGACAATATTCATGGGGCAGATAGATGTATGTTGATTATACATAGTATGTAAAGGGGGACCCCCCATAACCCTAGACACTAATGGAGGTCCTGGAGTTTATAAGGTTGTTAAATGGCCATATAGGCTCCACCCCCGTGTGGGGGTGAAGCCTATTTGGGTGGGGTGGTCTCAGAAAATAGTTTAAGTGAAAACACTAGTTTTGGGGACTAGAGTTAAGAGTTGAGTCTTTTTTTTGATATACTGCGGGCGGAGGCCTTGGAGTTTATAAGGTTGTTAAGTGGCCATATAGGCTCCACCCCCGTGTGGGGGTGAAGCCTATTTGGGTGGGGTGGTCTCAGAAAATAGTTTAAGTGAAAACACTAGTTTTGGGGACTAGAGTTAAGAGTTGAGTCTTTTTTTGATATACTGCGGGCGGAGGCCTTGGAGTTTATAAGGTTGTTAAGTGGCCATATAGGCTCCACCCCCGTGTGGGGGTGAAGCCTATTTGGGTGGGGTGGTCTTAGAAAATAGTTTAAGTGAAAACACTAGTTTTGGGGACTAGAGTTAAGAGTTGAGTCTTTTTTTTGATATACTGCGGGCGGAGGCCTTGGAGTTTATAAGGTTGTTAAGTGGCCATATAGGCTCCACCCCCGTGTGGGGGTGAAGCCTATTTGGGTGGGGTGGTCTTAGAAAATAGTTTAAGTGAAAACACTAGTTTTGGGGACTAGAGTTAAGAGTTGAGTCTTTTTTTTGATATACTGCGGGCGGAGGCCTTGGAGTTTATAAGGTTGTTAAGTGGCCATATAGGCTCCACCCCCGTGTGGGGGTGAAGCCTATTTGGGTGGGGTGGTCTCAGAAAATAGTTTAAGTGAAAACACTAGTTTTGGGGACTAGAGTTAAGAGTTGAGTCTTTTTTGTATGTGGGGGTGTGAGTAGTGCCCCAGGGTTGTAATGCGTTCCAATCTTTGACTTACAAGGTCAGTGCTTTAAGTGTGGTTTAAGCTACAAGGGCTGGTGGGGTTATCAGTTTATTAGTTTATTCTCTAGTTTATTGATTGTGGGGCTTAATAGTAGGATTGTTGTGAAGTATAGGACGGAAGCTAGTTGTCCGATTATGATAAATGGGTCTTCGACTGGTTGTCCTCCGATTCAGGTTAGGATAGCGATAGTGGCGATTATGGTTCAAAATGTTAGTTGTGATAGTGGTCGGAATGTGCTTGTTCGTTGTTTTGAGTTGTGTGTAAGTGGGATTAGCAGTAGGATTATAATGGATATTATTAGGGCAAGTACTCCTCCAAGTTTGTTTGGGATGGAACGTAGGATGGCGTAGGCGAATAGGAAGTACCATTCTGGTTTGATGTGTGGTGGGGTTATTAGGGGGTTTGCTGGGGTAAAGTTTTCTGGGTCCCCAAGCAGTTGTGGGGAGAAAAGGGATAGGTACAGTAGTGTTATTATTATAAGGGCTGCCCCTAGCAGGTCTTTAGTTGAAAAGTATGGGTGGAACGGAATTTTATCTGAGTTTGAGTTTACCCCTGTTGGGTTGTTTGATCCCGTTTCGTGTAGGAATAGTATGTGTAGGATTGCAGTGGCTGAGATGATGAATGGCAGTAGGAAGTGGAAAGTGAAAAATCGTGTTAGTGTTGCGTTATCTACGGCGAACCCGCCTCAAATTCACTCTACTAGGGTGTTTCCTATATATGGAACTGCTGATAGTAGGTTTGTGATTACGGTAGCCCCTCAGAATGATATCTGTCCCCATGGCAGGACATAGCCCACGAACGCGGTTGCTATTACTAGGAATAGTAGGGCCACGCCGATGTTTCAGGTCTCTTTGTATAAGTATGAGCCGTAGTATAGGCCTCGCCCGATGTGTATATAAAGGCAGATAAAAAATATGGAGGCGCCGTTGGCGTGGATGTTTCGGATTAGTCAGCCGTGTTGTACGTCACGACAGATGTGGGCGATTGATGAGAATGCTGTGGAGGTGTCTGCGGTGTAGTGCATGGCCAAGAATAGGCCGGTGGAGATTTGGATTAGTAGGCACAGCCCTAACAAGGACCCAAAGTTTCATCAAGCGGAGATGTTTGATGGTGTGGGGAGGTCAATAAATGAGTTGTTTATTATTTTGATTATTGGGTGTGTTTTTCGGATTGGGGTCATTATTGGTTTTTATAGTTGAATAACAACGGTGGTTTTTCGTATCACAGGTTTTGGCATGGCCAAATGAAAATTATGTCGTACTTTGTTTTTTTTACTGTGTTGTGTATGGTGTTGGGGTTTATTGGTGTAGCGTCAAATCCTTCTCCTGTTTTTGGGGCGATGGGACTTGTAGTGTCTGCGTTGGGTGGTAGTGTGGTGTTAGTTATTTTTGGTGGGTCCTTTATTGCATTGGTGTTATTTTTAATTTATTTAGGTGGGATATTGGTAGTCTTTGCTTATTCTGTGGCACTTTCAGCAGACCAATATCCTGAGGTGTGGTTGGATTACTCTGTTTTGTATTATGTGTTTGGGTATTTTATATTAGTTTTGTTTTTAGTTTGGTACTTTGGAGGGTTGTCTATTGATGGGTGTGGGGCGTCTGGTGGGGACGATTTTGGTTTTGAGGGTACTCGGACTGATTTTAGTGGTGTTGCATTGATATATTCTTTGGGCGGGCCGTTATTATTGTTGTGTGGGGGGAGTTTAATGGTGGCCCTGTTTGTTGTCCTTGAGTTAACTCGAGGGTCGAGTTTTGGGGGGCTACGTGCGGTTTAGTAGTATGTGGTAATTGCGGCGGCTAGAGTGGCAATAAGTATGACTAGGTATGTTTTGATGTGTCCGGTGTGTGATTTGGACAGTTTTTTAGCTAGGGCGGTGTTAATTAATATGGCTGTTTTTGGGGCGATGGCCTCATATCAGATAAGGTCATTTAAGTGCATAGCGGTGTTTTGTCCGAATTGTATGTTGTATTTTGGTTGGGCTCGGTGTGCAAGGGTGTTAAAGAACCCCAGTTGTGTTGAGGATGTACTTGGTGTACTTTGTTTTGGTTTTAATAGGTTGGATGTTTGTATGGTGATATCTATAGCACATAGCAGGCCTACTAGCGTGATAATTGTGGCGGCTAGTTTTGTAATTGGGCCCATTGTTATTGTTTGGGGTGGGGTTGGTAGTATTGTTGTGGCCACAAATAGGCCAGATATAATACTTCCTATGGCGAGTCGTACTAGGGGTCGAGTCTGGCTTGGGTTTGTTTCTGCTGGGGTTGTAGTTGTGTTGTATCGAGGCTTATTTGTTTGGACATAAAAGGTTAGGCGTAGGCTGTAGGCGGCTGTAAGGGCGGTAGCAATAATAGTGGTTGATAGGGCTCAGGCGTTTAAGTGTGATGTGTTTATTGTTTCAATGATTACGTCTTTAGTGTAAAATCCAGCTAGGAAGGGGGCCCCTGTTAGGGCTAGGTTGCCGATAGTTATACAGGTTGTGGTTAGCGGTATTGTTTTTTGGGTGCTTCCTATTTTTCGGATGTCTTGTTCGTCCCCGAGATTATGAATTACTGAACCTGCGCATAGGAATAGTATGGCCTTGAAAAAGGCGTGTGTGGTGATGTGTAGGTATGTTAACTGTGGCTGGTTTAGTCCTAGTGTTAGTATTATTAGGCCGAGCTGGCTTGAGGTGGAGAAGGCAATGATCTTTTTGATATCGTTTTGTGTGAGGGCACAGAGTGCTGCAAAGGTTGTAGTTATTGCTCCTAGGCATAGGCAGAGGGTAGTTGTGGCCTGGCTGTTTTGTATTATTGGGAATAGCCGGGCCAGTAGAAAAATTCCGGCAACGACTATTGTGCTAGAGTGAAGTAGTGCTGATACTGGGGTTGGGCCTTCTATGGCTGCTGGCAGCCATGGGTGTAGCCCAAATTGGGCGGATTTTCCCATGGCTGCTAAGACTAGGCCTAGTAGTGGCAGGGTGGGGGGGGTCGTATGTGAGAATGTTTGTTGTACGTCCCATGTGTTGTAGTGTATTGCGAATCAAGCTAAAGACAGGATTAGTCCAATGTCTCCGATTCGGTTGTATATAACAGCTTGTAGGGCGGATGTGTTTGCATTGGTGCGCCCGTGCCACCACCCGATTAGTAAGAAGGATATGATGCCTACCCCTTCCCAGCCAACAAATAGTTGTAATAGGCTGTTTGCTGTTGTTATGGTTATTATGGCTAGGAGGAATAGTATTAAGTATTTTATAAATTTGTTTTTGTTCGGGTCTAGTTTTATATATCAATCTGAGAACTCCAGGATGGCCCAGGTGATAAATAGGGCTGTTGTTATAAACGTGGTAGAGTAAATATCAAATAGGAAGCTGATATTAATGTTGAAGGACGTTTGTAGTCAGGTAGCGTTGGTTATAGTTGTTTGTATTCCGTAGTTGATAAAAATATTGGTTGGAATTAGGCTTGTCAGGCAGGCAAGTTTAGTAGTTTGTGTGAAGTAGCCCGAGGCTTGTGTAATAAACATAGAGGTAATAATAGGGGCAATAAGGATTAGCAGGGTTGAAATTATGGTTGAGTAGAATAGTATGGAGGTCATGTACTTTCACTTGGAGTTGCACCAAGTAGTGTTAATGCCTAAGATTAAAGGAAGGTCTAATATCCTTTGAAAGTCTTGGGTTATAATGTGGAGTGGTCCGGAGAATTTAACTTCGGTAATTTGAATTAGCAGTTCCAATTTGTGTCGTCCCTCTCGGTATGCAAGGGGCGGGGTGCCCCTGTTGTTAAGTCCACAGCTTAGTGTTTTGATCAAACTATGCCTACTTCTGGGTGCTACAGGATTAGTTTTGGGTTTATAATTAATAGTGCCATAGGGATGAGGTGAAGGGCTATTAATAGGTGTTCTCGGGTGTTTGAGGGTGGGTGGGAGGTATTTGTTGGTGTTTTGTTTCGTTGCGTTATAATGAAGACATATAGGGAGTATAGGGCGGTTAATAGCGTCGTTAGGCCTGTTAAGATGATTGTTATGGTGGCTCAGTTTATAGCAGAAGTAATGATTATTAATTCCCCCATCAGGTTGATTGTAGGGGGTAGGGCCATGTTGGCTAAGTTTGCCATAAGTCATCATGTGGCTATAAGTGGGAGGGTGAGTTGAAGGCCCCGTGTTATTAATAAAGTTCGAGTGTGGGTTCGTTCATAGTTTGTGTTGGCTAGGCAAAATAGTATAGAAGAGGCTAATCCGTGGGCGACCATTAGAATTATTGTTCCTGAGATACTTCATGGGGTCTGAATTAGGGCTCCTGCAGTTACAAGGCCTATGTGGCTTACTGAGGAGTAGGCAATGATGGATTTTAAGTCTGTTTGACGTAGGCAAATGAGGCTGGTTATAATTATTCCCCAGAGGGCTAGAATAATGAGGGGGTAGCACATAGTTTGTGTTGTTGGGTTTAGGATTGGGGTGATTCGGATGATGCCGTATCCTCCCAGTTTAAGAAGTACGGCGGCCAGGATTATTGATCCAGCGATTGGGGCCTCAACGTGTGCTTTTGGTAGTCATAAGTGCATGGAGTATAGGGGTATTTTTACTATAAATGCTAGAAGACATGATAGTCATACTAGTGAGTTGGTTCATGTTATTAGTATTTCTGGGTGCTTTATTGACATTATTAGTGGTGTTGTGTGGTAGTTGTGGGTGTATGAATATAAAATTATTACTAATAGTGGGAGTGAGCCGGATAGTGTATAGAACAGGAAATAAGTGCCTGCGGCGAGTCGCTCTGTTTGGCTGCCCCAACGCGTGATAAGGATTAGTGTTGGGATTAGTGTTGCTTCAAATAACAGGTAGAATAGTATTAAGTTGTTTGAGGCGAATGTTAGAATTAGGGTGGTTTGTAGCAGAGCACAGGTTGATAAGAACAGGCGTTGTCGGGACTGAGGCTCTTTGGCCATGTGGCTTTGGCTTGCTACTACTATAAGTGGGAGCAATCAGGATGAAAGAATAGTCAGGGGGGTTGAGAATTGGTCGAGTGTTATCCATGTGTTGACATGTCAGATTTTTGTTAGTGTGGGGGCGTTTAATTGTCCTATTAATAGGAGTGTTGTTGTTATAGATAGGGCCGTATAAATGTGGAAGGTGTATTTAGTTGGGGCTAAAAGGGCGGTTGGGACTAGTATTACTGTTGCTATGGTTAGTTTTAGCATTTTAATAGGCTTATGGTTTTTAGGTGGTCTGTTGCGTGAGTGCGGGAGGATGCAGCTAATAGGGCCAGTCCTGCTCCTGCCTCACATGCGGACATGGTCAAGAGGGTAATTGGAAGGGTGGCAGTGGTTGACAGGTGTTGGGTTAAGGAGATAGCACTAAGTCCAATAAATAGGCTTAAAAGCAGGCCCTCGATGCATAGAAGGGCAGATACAAGATGTTTACGGTGGAGTGCTAGTCCTATAAGGCTTAGGGTAAAGATGGCTAGTATCAGTAGGTGTTGAGGTAGCATAGTTAGTGGCCCCATTATTTTGGGATGTACTAAGTCGAAATTAGTGATCTTGCTTTAGATTAGCCTCTATATTCTGCTCATTCTAGTCCTCCTTGGGATCACTCATAGACTAGGCCCAGGGCTAGTAGGGTGATAATTGTTGTAGTTCATATAAGGGTTGAATTGGGGGAGGGTAAGTTAATAGCTCACGGGGTTGGTAGGAGTAGGGCGATTTCTAGGTCAAAAAGTAGGAATAAGATAGCGACTAGAAAAAATCGCAATGAGAAAGGTAGTCGTGCTGAACCGACTGGGTCAAAGCCGCATTCGTATGGGGACAATTTTTCTGTGTCAGGGGTGGCTTGTGGTAGTCAAAAGCTAATGATGATTAGGGCGGCGGTTAGTGCGGTGGATATTAGAGTTACTATTATAATGTTTATTACTTCCTCTTAGGGTTAATTATGAGCTAAGGCTTTGTGAGTGGAAGTCACCTGTACTTTTAAATACTAAGGAAGTTATGAACCTCATCAATAGATTGAGATGTAAAGGAAGAGTCAAACAACGTCTACAAAGTGTCAGTATCATGCGGCCGCTTCGAATCCAAAGTGGTGGTCAGTGGTGAAGTGGAATTTTATTTGGCGTAGCAGGCAGACTACTAGGAAGCTAGTCCCAATGATTACATGTAGTCCGTGGAAGCCAGTGGCCACAAAAAAGGTGGTGCCATAGGCTCCGTCTGCTACTGTGAAAGAGGCCTCCAGATATTCTATAGCCTGTAGTAGTGTAAAGTAGGCCCCCAGTATGATTGTAAGCACTAGGGCCTGTATGGCCTCTTTTCGTTCTCCTCCTATGATTGAATGGTGGGCTCAGGTTACTGTAACACCTGATGCCAGTAGTACTGCGGTATTAAGTAGGGGAACTTCAAACGGGTTTAGGGGAGTAATTCCGCTTGGGGGTCAACAACCTCCAAGCTCTGGTGTAGGTGCAAGGCTTGAGTGATAGAATGCTCAAAAGAACCCGATGAAAAAGAAAACCTCTGAGGCAATGAATAAAATTATGCCATAACGAAGTCCCTGTTGAACTTGGTGGGTGTGGTGGCCTTGGTAGGTTCCTTCCCGAACAACATCTCGTCATCATTGCAGTATTGTTAATAGTATAGTGGTAAGGCCGATGGTTATTAATGTATTTGAGCCAAAGTGGAACCATATTGCGAGCCCAGAGGTTATTAATAAGGCTGCAATGGCCCCTGTTAGGGGCCATGGGCTTTGGTCTACTATGTGGAAGCTGTGGGCTTGGTGGGTCATTAAACGTTTTCTTGTAGGTAGAGACTTAATAATAGTACGAATACATATGCTTGGATCATTGCAACAGCGACTTCTAGGGCGGTTAACAATAGGAGGGTGACTGAGGTTAGCACTGATACTGATGGTATTAATGGCATTAATACAAGTGTGGCTGTTGAGATAAGTTGGATTAACAGGTGTCCTGCAGTTAGGTTTGCAGTAAGACGCACCCCCAGGGCTAGGGGTCGAATTAATAGGCTAGCTGTTTCGATAATTACTAAAATTGGAACTAGCGGGGTGGGTGTGCCCATGGGTAGTAGGTGTCCGATGGAGGCGGTGGGCTGGTTTCAAAGCCCAACAAGTACTGTAAATAGTCATATTGGTAGGGCCAGGCTTATGTTTATGGATAGTTGTGTGGTGGGGGTAAATGTGTATGGTAATAGCCCTAGCAGGTTGATTGTTAATAGGTATAACAAAATTGTTAATAGAAGCAGTGCTCAGGGGTGTCCTGTCTTACTGATTGGGGATATTAGTTGTTTTGTGGCGGTTTTTATTAGTCATAGTTTTAGTGCCCATGTGCGGCTTGGTATTAGATGTGTTTGTGAGTGAAATAGTGTTGTTGGGGCCAGTAGGGCAAGCAGGATTAATGGGACTCCTATTATCTGTGGGGTTGCGAATTGGTCGAATAGGTTTAACATCATAATCAGGATCAGCATGGGGGCTGGGTGCTTAGGGGTTTTGTAGTTGGTTGGTTGGCTATCTGGTGTTTTAACAGCTTTGGTTTTATTATAAGGAGGGTGATAAACCATACGGTTAACATAATTATAAGTCACGGAGCGGGGTTTAGTTGGGGCACGTCTTTAAGTGGTTATTGTTCCAATCTTTGGCTTAAAAGGCCAATGCTATTATGTAAAGCTTCTTAAAGATTGAAGTATCATGTTAGACCATAATTCGAAGTTGTCTAGGGTGGTGGCTTCTACTACAATGGGCATAAAGCTGTGGTTTGACCCGCAGATTTCTGAGCACTGGCCGTAAAATAGGCCTGGGGAAGCTGTAGTAAATGTTGTCTGGTTTAGTCGCCCAGGGATTGCATCGGTTTTAATGCCTAGTGAGGGGACGGCTCAAGAGTGAAGGACGTCTTCGGCTGAAATTAACATGCGGATCGGGGACTCTACGGGTACAACTATTCGGTGGTCTGTCTCTAGTAGTCGAATGGCCCCTGATCACAGGTCTGTTGTTGGGGTCATATAGGAGTCAAATGTTAGGTTTTCATAGTCTGTGTATTCGTAGCTTCAATATCATTGGTGTCCAAGGGCCTTAATTGTTAGGTGTGGGTTGTTAATCTCATCTATTAGGTACAGGATTCGTAAGGACGGCAGTGCAATTATGATTAGAATGATAGACGGCAGGACTGTTCAGATTATTTCAACTGCTTGGGCATCTATTGTGTTAGTGTGCGTTAGTGTGGTTGTTATTATAAGAGAGATAATATATAGGACGAAGGCGCTGATAAGGAATACGATTATAAGTGCGTGGTCGTGGAAGTGGAGGAGCTCTTCTATGATGGGGGATGCTGCGTCTTGGAATCCTAGTTGGGCAGGTTGTGCCATTGAGTCTCACAGGGGTTAGACTGTAATTTAGCCCTGACAGTGCTATGTAATAATTTACTAGAGGCTCGTGTTTGATAAGAGAGGGGTACGCAGTGGGCGTACGTTTAGCTTGAAACTAAAAGGTGGGGGTTCGAGTCCCTCGTCTCTTGGCAGGTTAAGATTGGACAAAGGCTGGTTCTTCATACGTGTGGTATGGGGGCGGGCAGCCGTGGAGTCACTCTAGGTTGACGTGTGTTAGTTCTGTGTTATTTGGGGTCCGTTTGGCAGAAAATGCCTCTCAGATAATATATATTATTATGATGACGGCAACAAGTGATGTTAGTGATCCAATTGATGAGACAGTGTTCCATAGTGTGTAGGCGTCTGGGTAGTCTGAGTACCGTCGTGGCATTCCAGCAAGACCTAAAAAGTGTTGGGGGAAGAATGTTATGTTTACGCCAATAAATATAACCCCGAATTGGGCTTTTGTTAAAGTGCTATGTAATGAGAAGCCAGTAAATAGTGGAAATCAGTGTACGAATCCGCCTATAATTGCAAATACTGCTCCTATAGATAAGACGTAGTGGAAGTGTGCGACTACGTAGTATGTGTCATGTAATACAATATCCAGGGATGAGTTTGCTAAGACGATCCCGGTTAGTCCGCCCACGGTAAACAGGAAGATAAAGCCAAGAGCCCACAGCAAGGCTGCGTCTCATTTGATTAGTCCGCCATGAAGGGTTGCTAACCAGCTGAATACTTTTACCCCAGTTGGGATTGCAATAATTATTGTGGCAGAGGTAAAGTATGCGCGGGTGTCTACATCCATGCCAACTGTGAATATATGGTGGGCTCAGACGATAAAACCAAGGAATCCGATAGAGACCATGGCCCACACCATGCCCATGTAGCCAAAGGGCTCTTTTTTACCAGCGTAGTATGCTACGATGTGGGAGATCATACCAAATCCGGGTAAAATTAAGATGTAAACTTCTGGGTGCCCAAAAAATCAGAACAGGTGTTGGTATAGCACGGGGTCTCCTCCGCCTGCCGGGTCAAAGAAGGTGGTGTTTAGGTTTCGGTCTGTTAATAGTATTGTGATGCCGGCAGCTAGTACTGGCAGAGACAGTAGAAGAAGTACTGCGGTGATAAGTACAGATCATACGAAGAGGGGGGTGTTGTATTGAGTTATTGCTGGGGCTTTTATATTAATGCAGGTGGTAATAAAGTTAATAGCCCCCAGGATGGAAGAAACCCCTGCTAGGTGCAGGGAAAAAATTGTCAGGTCTACGGATGCTCCTGCATGGGCCAGGTTGGCAGCTAGTGGTGGGTAGACGGTTCAGCCAGTTCCTGCCCCGGCTTCAACTCCGGAAGAGGCCAGTAAAAGGAGTAGTGAGGGGGGCAGGAGTCAAAAGCTTATGTTGTTTATTCGTGGAAAAGCCATGTCTGGGGCCCCAATTATTAGTGGAACCAGCCAGTTTCCGAAGCCCCCGATCATTACGGGTATTACCATGAAGAAGATTATTACAAAAGCATGGGCGGTTACAACCACATTATAGATTTGGTCGTCCCCAAGAAGGGTTCCAGGCTGGCTAAGCTCAGCTCGAATTAGCAAGCTTAGGCCAGTGCCGGCTATTCCGGCCCAGGCGCCAAAAAGTAGATACAGGGTGCCGATGTCTTTGTGGTTTGTCGAAAAAAATCAACGATTGATGGTCACAGGTAGGATGGCCGAGGGCAAGGCGGTGAGCTGTAGTCTCACAGACAGAGGTTTGAGTCCTTTTCGTACCAAGCTCCGTAGCGTAGAACGCAACAAAATGCAAGTTTGGAGACGCACCCAAAAAGGTGCCGGGGCTTCTCCCGTTTTTCTATAACGGGAGAAGGTAGATTGAAGCCCGCTGGATAGGGTGTTTAGTTGTTAACTAAAGTTTTATGGGATCAAAGCCCGTCGGTCTAGGGAGGTCTTAGCTTAATTAAAGTGTCTGAGTTGCATTCAGGAGATGTATATTAGTGTTTTACAGGCCTTCAGGGAATAAGATGTGTTTCTTGTTTGGGGCTTTGAAGGCCCCTGGTTTAAATAGTTAACCTAAGTCCCTGGGGGTGGGGCGGGGTTTATATGTTGTATAGTAGTGGTGTGATTGGTAGAAGGAGGGCTGTTGTAGTAGTTGCCGTGGTTATTAGGTGTGTGTGGTTGTTTTTGAATCGTCATGTGTTTTTTGTTGTGGTTGTGGTGGGCGGGTTTGTTAGTGTAGTGAAATAGGCTAGGCGGGTATAAAAGAATAGGCTTGGTAGGCTTATTAGGGCTAATGTTGTGGCTAGTGGGGTTAGCTGGTGTAGTGTTAGTTCTTTGATAATTAGCAGTTTTGGCATGAACCCTGTTAGGGGGGGAAGGCCCCCTAGTGATATTAGTGTTAGTATTATTATGGTTAAAAGTGTAGAGGAGTTAGACCAGGTGGTAGTAAGGTCTGTGATGTTTTTTGTTGATGCTGTTAATATAGAGGTAAATATTGCTGTGGTTGCGGCTAAATAGATAATTATGGTTAGTGTTGTAAGGCTGTGGCCCATAGTTAGGGCAATTGTTAATCATCCCATATGGGCGATTGAGGAGAAGGCCATGATTTTTCGGAGTTGTGTCTGATTTAGGCCTGACCACCCCCCAATTATTGTGGATAGGAGTCCCAGCACTAGGACCAGGTTTAGTGATAGGTGGTTGTGTATTATATAAAGTAGGGCTAGGGGGGCAAGTTTTTGTCATGTTGATATGATTAGGGCGGTTATTATTGTAGACCCCTGCAGGACCTCTGGGTATCAGAAGTGTGTTGGTGCCAAGCCTAGTTTTATTGCGATGGCTACTGTTAAAATTAGTGCAGTTGAGTTGTGCGTTGGCTGTATAATTGTTCATTGTCCGGTCTGTCAGGTGTTGATCAGGCTGGCCAGGAGGATTAGGGCAGCGGCTGCAGCTTGTGTTAGGAAATATTTTGTGGCGGCTTCTGTTGCTCGTGGGTGGTGTTGTTTAGTAATGTGTGGTAGTATGGCTAGTGTATTGATTTCTAGTCCAAGTCATGCAAGTAGTCAGTGGTGGCTTGATGTGGTGATGATGGTGCCTGTCGCTAGGCTTGAGATTAGGATTGTTTGTGTTATTGGGCTTATTAGTATAGGAAGGGTTGTGTACCAACATTGTCGGGGTATGGGCCCGAAAGCTTTATTAGCTGACTTTACTAGTAGGTAGTATAATTGGAAGTACACGAAGTTTTGGGCTTCGTAGTGCAGGTTCGTAGCCTGTCTTTCTAAGGAAGTGGGAGGGGCGAGTCTCCATATCATACTCTATCAAAGTAGTCCTTAATGTTTCGGGCACACTGCCAAAGTTTGGGTTATGTTAGTGGGGGGGTGCCTGATATTGAAATGGGTGTGGCAATGTATCAGACGCAAAGGGCTAGGGTTAGTGGTAGGAAGTTTTTTCAAAGTAGGTGCATTAGTTGGTCATATCGAAATCGTGGATATGATGCGCGGATTCACAGGAAGCCCAGTGTTAACATGCAGGTTTTAATCATAATATTTATTGAAAATAGTTCTGGGGTGTTGGGGCAGTTTGGGCCTAGGAATAGGATACATGAGAGGGTGTTTATTATTAAGATGTTTGCGTATTCTGCTAGGAAGAATAGTGCGAATGGGCCGGCTGCGTATTCAACATTAAATCCTGAGACAAGCTCTGACTCGCCTTCGGTTAGGTCGAATGGGGCCCGGTTTGTTTCTGCAATTGTTGAGATGTATCATATTATTATTAGTGGTCATACACATGTTGCTAATCACGTGTTTTTTTGTGTTGTTAGCAGGGTTTGTATTGAAAATCCCCCCGTGAATATTATGGTTGATAGTACAATGATTCCTATTGTTACCTCATAAGAGATAGTTTGTGCGACTGCCCGTAGGGCGCCAACGAGGGCGTATTTTGAGTTTGTTGCTCACCCAGATCATAGAATTGAGTATACAGCAAGGCTTGAGATAGCCAGTAGTATTAATAGGCCTAAATTAGCGTCCATGATGGGGTTTGGTATTGGAATGGGGGCTCAAATTGTTAGTGACAGTAGTAGTGCTAGTATTGGTATGGCTAAAAATAGTGTTGGTGTTGATGCCGTTGGTCGGATGGGTTCTTTGGTGAAAAGTTTTAGTCCGTCTGCAATTGGTTGTAGTAGGCCGTAGGGCCCTACAATGTTTGGGCCCTTGCGTAGTTGTATGTAGCCTAGGGTTTTTCGTTCTAATAGGGTTAGGAAGGCAACTGCTAGTAGGATTGGGATGATGAGTGTTAGTGGGTTAACTACTAGGGTTATTGTGGTTTTAATTATTAGGGAGAAGATTTGAGCTTCTGTTGTAAGGGCTTAGGCCTTTTGCATAATTACCTGGCTCTGCCACCCTAAAGCGTGGCCCTGGTCTTAGGCCGCTGGTTTTGATAAATGGGCTCTTTAGTGTGGGTAAGAGCTTGGTATTAGCACGTGGGGGTCCTATTGGTGCTTCTCCCTGGGTCCTTTCGTACTGAAGGGAGAAAAACATAGATAGAAACCGACCTGGATTTCTCCGGTCTGAACTCAGATCACGTAGGACTAGTTAATCGTTGAACAAACGAACCCTTGGTAGTGGCTGCACCACCAGGATGTCCTGATCCAACATCGAGGTCGTAAACCCTCTTGGCGATAGGGGCTCTAAAAGAGGATGGCGCTGTTATCCCTGGGGTAACTTGGTTCGTTGATCTGTGTTACAGGGTCAATTTTATGGTGGTCTCATTGGCTTGTGGGTCTTTGATAGATTTTTGGTCTGTGGTCTTGGAAGTTTTGTTTATTTCCGAAGTCGCCCCAACTAAAAACAAGGCTAAGGGGGGGGGGGTAGAGGCCCCGTGGTTATTAGTTTTTGTTTTAAGCTCCACAGGGTCTTTTCGTCTTATGTTTACATCCTAGCTTTTTAACTAGGGGATCAAGTTCATTGATCTGCTTTAGGAGACAGTTGGGCCCTCATTTAGCCGTTCATACTAGTCATTATTTAAGTGACAAGTGATTACGCTACCTTTGCACGGTTAGAATACCGCGGCCGTTTAAAAGATCACTGGGCAGGCAGCACCTTTAATACTTGTGTGGCTAAAGGCTATGTTTTTGGTAAACAGTTGGGGCCCTAAGTGGCTGAGTTCCTTTTGTGGCGTTTAATCTGTCTGTGCTGCACTCCTGTGTTGGGTTAACAGGGGGTTATATTATATGGTTAAAAAGTGTGTTAAATTTTTCCATTTGTGGTCTGTTATTTACTGGTAGTTTATCTATTTCCAGTTTATGGGGGTGCATGTAGAGAGCGGGGCTCTTATTACTAATTTTAACAGTGGTGTCTCTATTGTGGTAGAGTAGCTCAGTTAAGTGGTCTAGGGGTTCTTGGTTTGTTTAGTATCTTTAAGATTGTGTGCTGTGACGCGTTTAGTTTTTGGTGGCTGCTTTAAGGCCAACTGGTGTGTTTTATTTGGTGTTTTCCTCTAGGATTGGTTGTTTTCAATTACAATAAGGCTGTACCCTTATTGTATATAGTATAGGAGTGACAGTGGTAAATATGCTTGTATTTAGGTTCAGGCGTCCTATAGTTGAACTAGAATTCTTTTATTGAGCAACCAGCTATCACCAGGCTCGATAGGCGTGTCACCTCTACCTAGCAGTCTCTCCAGCCTTTTGCCACAGGGACGGGTGTACTCAAAAAGTTGCTGTTAGGTAGCTCGTCTGGGTTCGGGTGAGCAGGTTTTAGTGCGCTTTATCTGTATTTGCTTATTAAACCATGATGCAAAAGGTACAAGGTCAGATCTTTGCTTTGTTGGTGCTTGGGGTTTTTCATAGTTCTTTCATTGTTCCCTTGCGGTACTATATGCTATTGCGTCAAGTGGGTGTTTTCTATCGCCTAAAAATATACTGGTACTGGGTTAAATGGTTTGGTTTATAGTGGGGCTTGAGGTTTTGAACTGTTTGTTGAGCTGTGGAGTTTGGGCTCAAGCGGGTTTTTGTTTAAACGTTTTTCAATTGTAAGTTGAATGCTTTATATAAGTGTAAGCTACCTCTTGATTTAGTGGCCAAGTGCACTTTCCAGTACACTTACCTTGTTACGACTTGCCTCATCTGTTGGTGTTTTGTTTTTTATAAAGTGTGGTTTATTAGTTCTTGAGGAGGGTGACGGGCGGTGTGTACGTGTCCCATGGCAGGCTTCAAACAGGCTTATCTTGCTTGTTTTACTGCTAAATCCACCTTCTGGTGAAGGTTTCATGTCACTTGTGGTGTTTTCTAGTGTAGAAAATGTAGCTCATCTCTGCCCCCTTATATGCTACACCTTGACCTGACGTGTTAAATGTTATCTATCTTACTTACGGCAGTTCTTTCATAAGGTAGGTTTGCGACGGCGGTATATAGGCTGGGTAAAGGCAAAAGGGGGTAAGGTTTGGCGTGGAGTATCGATTATAGGACAAGCTCCTCTAGGTTGGTTTGGGGCACCGTCAAGTCCTTAGAGTTTTAAGTTTTTCACTTGTAATTCTCTGGCGAGTTGCTAGTGTAAGGTGCAAGTTTGGTTTATGGCCAAGCATAATAGGGTATCTAATCCTAGTTTGGGCCTTGGCTTTCGTGAGTCGATGGGGCTTAATTAATTGTGGGAGGGGTGGAGTTGTTTTTGCATTGGTTAGTATTTTACAACGTAGGTGCAGCTCAGCCTTCTTTTATTAAGTTTTAGGGGTCTAGTCACTTTTTACGCCGAGTATTATTATTTTGGGGCTTTCGTATAACCGCGGTGGCTGGCACGAAATTTACCGCCCCGTCTGGTTTAACTGTGGCTAAGTCAAGCTTTATGGCTTATACATTAATGTTTATCACTGCTGGGCCCCGTGTGGGTGTGGCGGTGCTAGGTGTCTGGGGCTAAATAGTGTGGTGTGCCTGATACCTGCTCCTGGCCTAGTGGGTAGGCACTGTGTGGGGGTTTGCACAGGGGTGTGGAGGCTTGCATGTGTAATTCGAGTTAAAAATAATAATAAGTTTAGGACCAAAACGGTGTGTTTCCGGGAAATTACTAGGATCCATAACGGCAACTTCAGGGCCGTGCTTTAGTATTATTTAAGCTACAGTAACGGAGTTGCCGTTGTGTGGTTTAGTGTGTGTAATATATATATATATATATATATATATATATATATATACATTTTGGGGTTTTATTTTGTGTGTGGGGAGCTGCGATTTTTGTTCTTGTGGTATTATGGCAAGTCTTGGATCGCAACTAAGAAAAAATTTTTGCAATTAAATCTCGTTTTAGGGGTTTGGCGAGAAGCACTTTAATTGCAGGGAAAAATTCTTAGTGGGGGGTAAGGGGGGTTTGCCGGAGGTAGCCGTGTGAGTATGGGCGTGTTCGGGGCGTGGGTGTGTGTGGGTGTATGTGGGTGTATGGGGGGCGTGTGTGTGTGTGTGTGTGTGTGTGTGTGGGTGGTATGGGTATGGGTATGGGTATGGGTGTGGGTATGGGTATGGGTATGGGTGTGGGTGTGGGTATGGGTGTAGGA